>NC_064859.1:96268172-96463172 GCF_024139225.1 Suncus etruscus
TGTTCCAACTACCATAACTATTATCGTCCCAGCTATATTCACTATAGAGAGATATCTGAGCTCATAAAAATCTCTACCTAAAAATTACCCTGGCCTCATCATTCATATCCCCAAAAGGAATTTCCACAAATATTCTCCAACATGGTATTTCTCTATAACTTCCTATTATGAAATGACTAAGAAAATAGATCTTAACACACATAGTGACTTACATTCATAAACTTTATTTAACCAAGTAGATTAGGAGCCAGAAGACAATACAGTGAGTGTGAGTATGGTATTTATATTGCATGGAGCTGACCCAGATTCTGTTCCAGCATCACATATGGATCCAGAAATTCAGCCAGGAGTGATCCTTGAGGACAGAACCAGGAGTAATTCCTGGGCATGAAAGGATACAAAAAGGAAAAGAAAAGAGAAGAAATGAAAAGAAAAAGAAAAGGAAAAAATAAATAAAAAGGAGGGGCCGGAGCAGTAGCACAAGCTGTAGGGTGTCTGCCTTGCAAACGTTTACCAACGATGGAACACAGTTCAATCCCTCTGTGTCCCATATGGTCCCCCAAGCCAGGAGTGATTTCTGGGAGCATAGGTAGGAGTAACCCCTGAGTGTTATTGGGTGGGGCCCAAAAACCAAAATAAATAAATCAATGAAATGAAAAAGAAAGGATAAGAAAATAATGAAAAATAAATTGTGTCTTGAGGATAATTTTGGAAGCAGATGTCAAGGGGACTTCTAAATCAGGGTTCTATTGGGCCTGTTTCCAATGCTGGTTCCATCTGTTCTAGTTCCCTTTATCACTGATTCTCAGCAGATCTTCAGTATTAGAATTTGTGGCCCCATTTTGTTAGCTTTCATTAAAAAATTATATATGGGGGCTGGTGAGGTGGCGCTAGAGGTAAGGTGTCTGCCTTGCAAGCACTAGCCAAGGAATGGACCGTGGTTCTATCTCCCGGCATCCCATTTGGTCCCCACAAGCCAGGGGTAATTTCTGAGTGCATAGCCAGGAGTAGCCCCTGAGCATCAAATGGGTGTGGCCCAATAAACAAAATAAATTATATATGATATATTTTATTTTATTCAGGACACGGTAAGTGAAGCAAGGCACTTACTTTTTATGGGGCAACAATATCTGAAATCCTGATTCAAATTCCAAGCACTGGATGGGCCCCTTGAGCACAGCCTGGAGTAATTCCTGAGCACAAAGCCTCGAATTGTCCCTAAGCACTGCAGAGAGTGGTTCTAACAACTACACACCCAAGAAAATTGCTCAAATTATCACACTCAGGGTCTGGGCCTTCCTTCAACTAATGGGACTATTATCTGAATGAGGTCCTAAAGTAACACTGTAAAATTCCCTCTTGAGACTGTTGTGAAGGACTTTAAAACCATGTTACAAGCTACCACATTCCTCTGAATAAAATATAATTAGACTGAGTCATATCCTTACTTTCAAATTCCAAAAAAGAAATTTATCCCTGAGGATAAAAATCCTCACTCTTTGACATAGCACAAGACTCGTGTGACTTAATTCCATTAACATGGGAACCAGGTAGATGAGTGTGACTTTTCCCAACAACTACATCAGATCATAACTTGTTGTTTTTGTTCTTTTTTATGTTGGCAATTCTCCCAGGTATAAAGTAATAAATACCTTGTTTGATTTCATTTCCTTGATGATAGTGATATAAGTCCCATTTTTTATACCTATAGTCTTTCCTTGGGGGGGGGGGCAACTGTCGCTGCTCAGGGTTACTCCTTACTATGCATTCAGAAATCTCTCCTAGCTGGCCCAGGGGACCATATGGGATGCCGGTGATTGAACTAGGATCTGTCCTGGGTATTCCATGTTTAAGGCAAATGCCCAATCACTGAACTTTAGCTCTGTCCATTAGACCTATAGTCTTAAATCAGACCATCTGTAGTCTTGAAGGAAATGTCTGTTTACCTCTCCCAGCCCCCAACTCACTCACCCACCCAACACTCTATCTTCTTATTTCGTGCACACATCTAGCAATGATCAGCACTTATTCCTGTCTATACAGACTCAGGAATCAATTCTAGCAGGGCTTAGGTGACAAATATATGAAGTTTGGGGATCAAATCTGAGATCAATACTAACTCTCTTTGATACCTTTCCCCAAATTTTACTGTATCTTATTGCTAAAAGTTTTTGTTACTTAATATATCTTGATTAAAATCCTTTGTCAAAGTAATGGTGGGAAAAATATTTTCTCTAAGGAGGTGAAGTGTCTGTATATTTATTTCTTTTACAAGAAAGAAGCCTTGTGCTCGTTTCGGCAGCACATATACTAAAATTGGAACGATACAGAGAAGATTAGCATGGCCCCTGTGCAAGGATGACACGCAAATTCGTGAAGCGTTCCATATTAAAAAAAAAAAAAAAAGAAAGAAGCCTCTTTTTTTTTTTTTTTTTGGTTTTTGGGCCACACCCGTTTGACGCTCAGGGGTTACTCCTGAGCTATGCACCCAGAAATTGCCCCTGGCTTGGGGGGGACCATATGGGATGCCAGGGGATCGAACCACGGTCCGGTCCGTCCTACTCTAGCGCTTGCAAGGCAGACACCTTACCTCTAGCACCACCTTCCCGGCCCCAGAAAGAAGCCTCTTAATTTTGTGTAGTATCATTTGTTTTATTTAAAAACCTATGTTGTTTGGTATATGTATGGCCAACCAGTCTTCTTTAGCTTTCCCATAGGAATGTTCCCAGTATGAACTTTGAACATTTATTTACCCTGACTATTTAGTTGTGTCTCTTCTATTTAGAAAGTTGAGTTGAGTTGTATGATCCATACATCTGGGTCTCTTGATTGCTGAGTTCAGGCCATAGATGTTAGTAAATTACTAAGATTAATTTGGGGGTTTATTATCATCATTTTGTACTGCCATCTCTTGTAAGTTTTATAATGGACATTTCTGTTTTTTCTCATTTTGATTTTTGTGAGGTTTACCACATTTCTTTCTATGTCATCCTAGCTTTGGCACATACCAATTCAAGAGTTAAATTGTTTTTTTTGTTTTTGGTTTACATGACTAGTACTCAGAGGTTACTCCTGTATCTTCACTTCAAAATTACTTTTAGCAGGCTGAGGGGATCATATGGGATGCTGGATATTGAACCGGGTTGGCCACATACAAGGCAAAAGCTTGCAAAATGCTGTGCTATCACTCCAGGCCCCAAGAATTGAGATTTTTATTGTTCACTTTTGACATCAGCTGCATTTTAAAAGAGGGTTGATGCTTTAAGGGATTTTCCACTCTGGTAAGTTCAGATCACTGAGTGATTTTGACCAATGTAACTGAGATGTTGAACAAGATGAAGGTACTCAATAACACCACTGTATCTACCAACTGGAAATGTCAGAACTAATGGGAATGTCTGGATAGAGTATGGGATGAAGGGAATGGCAAATTAATCACAAGAGATATCAGATAAAGATGCTTCTGAGATCAAGGAAACAGTAGAATTGAGAGACTGATGGGCTCATTGCACCCTCAGGATCACTTTCCACTGCACCAGTTGATTGAATGGACTCAGAACACTGTGACCAAGTAGCCTGTCCTGTAACTTCTATTTTGTGACTAGGGATAATAATAATAGGTTTGTCTTCTGTAACTCTAAGGAAGTATTGATGAAGCTATCTTAAATATATGTGCCAACTTATGTTTATCCATGCCTTGTTTCATTCTATCCTTGGTTCTCAAACAGCTCACACTGGAATTGTGGAAACCTGAGCATGATTTAGGTTGGCTCATTTTTTTACCCTGCTCCATACAGCTCACTTCCTGTAGATCCAAGACTTAGCTGCTGTGCCACCCTGATGAACCAGGCAACCCATTCTCCTCCAGTGTCACCAAGAAATAGATGAAAAATTCCCTGCAATTGAAAAAGAAAGATCATGAGCCAGGAGTGGTTACTAGCTGGCAAAGCAAATTTCCCTGTCATCCTGGGGAGAGGAAGGGGACCAGGAGTTGATTTGGTCAAAATATGCAGGGAGTATTATAGGATGAATAAGAGGGGGGCTGGAGCAATAGCAGTGGGTAGGGTGTTTGCCTTGCATATGTCCAACCTGGGTTCAATACCTGTCACCCCAGGTGGTCTCATGAGACTGCCAGGAGTGATTTCTGAGCACAGAGCCAGAAGTATCCCATGAATGCTGCCAGGTATGGCTCTCCAACAAAAAAATAAATTAATTAATAAATTAATAATAGCTCAGAATTCAGAGTGGATTCTGCATATTAGCAAATTCTACATATCTTAGCAAATCACTCCCAGTCTTGGTCATCTCCCAGGGATTGCCTACAAATTAATATGCTTGGAAAAGAGGATGGGCTGCAACTTCTTTTTTTTTGGGGGGGCTGCAACTTCTGAGTCATTATTTGAGTGTTATGAGATCTCTTAGAATTCCAATTGTTCCAAGAAATATTTTAAGAAAACCACAAGCATCATTGAGTCTGAATGGTGTTGCTTCTCCAGGAAAAACACACTACCTGGGGGTCAAGCTTGAAATGCCAGGCCCTGTGTCATGTGGAATGGTACCTTCAACTTCTGAGAGTCCAAAACATTAAACATTTTATGAAGAAGCTCCAGTTTTATGAGAATAACAACCTAAATATCAGGAACATATTATAATAACAAGTTTTCAGAGTTTTTATGAAATGCAATAATAACCACATTATAAGGACCCAGTAGAGATAAGTATTATTACTACTATAGAACATTGAAAATACAAGGGCTGTGGCACTGTATAAAAATGACAATTCATAGAGAGGGAAATGCATGGAACTTGCTTAAGTCCTGGTCATCTACATACTCACAGAGGTCATTGACAAGACATTATCTCCTAGGGGTCTTCCTGGGTGAATCTGCAGCACAGACTTGAGTTTCCACATTGTACACACCCTGTACTGACCTGACACTCTGTGAGGTAGGAAAGAAGTTCAGTTCCAACTCAGTATGTTGTCCATGCCCTGACTGCTGTTTTTAATCCATGCTTGCAAAGACATGAAGTAGTGTGAATCTGCCCATGAAAAGGTCTCTCTTAGGTATAAAGAGAGTTCATCTGTCCATTTCTCTCCCCTCAGCTAGAACCTGTGGGTTTGAAGTCCACAACACATGATTTCAAATACGATCGAAGAAAACTCAAGTGCCTTCTGCTGTGAGTAAATATCCTACCTAGATAATGAGCATGATGCTTGGCGTTTACAGAGAGGTTGTCACCTTCAGGAATCCTTTTATTATAGCCTTTCAGTCAACCCCTTTCTAATATCCCATCTCCTCATTGCAATGGCACTTCTCAGATTCTCAGTGTCTGGCCGCTATGAGTGAGGGAAGCCAAAAAACTAGACCCTTGAGAGTGGAGACAGGAGTTTATGGAGACCGTCAGATAGTACTTAGCAGACCAGGCAAGAGTAGACAGAGTGAGACAAGAGAAGAAATAAGGCTTTCAAGCAGGACTTTCTGGTCCTTGAGGGAACTTAGCGACCTTAGGATTTCTTGTTACAGTCATTGGATAGGGAAACCCAGGTCAAGCAGTCCACTGCAGTAAGAAGAGTAAAGCATAAAAAGATACAGGATCTGTTTGGGGTTGGTGGCTCTTTTACCTTTCATCCTCATCTCTTCAAGGCACCACTGGCCATTACTTGGGCTACCGACAAAGTCATTAACTAGTTTCCTCACCCATATCCCTCTCTTTTTCCATCCATCCATAGTGGCCATATCTGACATAGCTTATCTGAAGTTGCTCTAAAAATGCTGAAATTCTTCCGGTCTCTGGTCCCTACTACCTGTTGAGTATCCCAAGGGCAGCTTTTCTTCCTCTCTCAAGGAACAGACCATGTACTCTAGATAGACCTTATAACACTTTTCCCCTCTCTTCTTTCGGGACTCATTCCCTGTCTTTAGCCTATGTTATCTCTTGAGTTCAGTGTGACCATCTTTAAGCAAACATTCCCATGCTATCTATACATTTGCCTCCTTGGTTTCTCTTATCTGCCCCCTCACCTCTTCAGACCTGACTCAGTAGCCCCCCCGATGTGATGTGACTATTTCTTCATATAGCTCCTATGAGAGGGAGAGTATAGTTAGGCATCATAGCTCCTATCATGTGTCTCCACCCAGCAGGGAACCCCACTGTTCCTAGTGAAAGGAAAGCAGAAAAATGAAATAAGGGGAAATGTTTAGGCATACAGGTCCACATGTCTTTCTGAAGAAATTTCTGGTTCAGGTCTGTAAATGGTATCCCAACTCTGTTCCCCTGGTACTCCAGTGATGGCTAGGAAGGGAGTTAAGTGTGTATGAGCTTAGGTAAGGTATGGGAATGTCTAGAGGAGTGTACCATATTTTGATTTTGACTGAAATCGACATAGTGGGTATATAGATGGTTTTCAGTGGCGCTAACCACTGTCTCTTACTTCCTATACAGGATAAACCCTACTTTTTTACTACAAAATACAGTCGTGGGAAAAACTTGCACTTCTGGATCCTGATTGGAATTCTTGCTTTTATGGTTCTCATAATGCTTCTCATCTTTATATTATTGTATCGCAGAAGTCCTTCTAGTAGCAAGGAGAAAAAGAAGGCAGAGACTGAAGAAGAAAGGCCTGGTTATGGTTTAATCAAGGTGCAGCAAAATGACTAGTTTTTATGAGCTGGGCCCTTTGGCTCAGAGGCCTATGTGAAAGGCCTGCTCCCACCTCCAGCTTTATTTTTCACTAGTCCTCTACATCAGTTAGTCACCTCTGACCATTTGGCAGAGTCAGGAATTCCAAAACTGGTGACAATAGAAACCCATGGGGTAGTCCCAATGTCTTGGGGTCTAGGGTCTACGAATGTTGGCTTGGAAAATTTGAATAAAGCCCCGTGTTTATTTCATCTTGGTTTGTCCATTTCGAAGCTTTCATTCTCTTTGTTGCATCACCCTAGTTTGATTTTGGGGGGTGGAGGGATTTGGCCACCCTGGAAGTGCTCAGGTGTTATATTGGCTCTGCACTCAGAACTTACTCCTGGAAGGCTTGGGAGTTCATATGTGAAGCTTTGAATTGAACCTAGGTTGGCATAATGCAAAGAAAATGTCATATCCACGGCGCTATCACTCTAGCCCCAACTATAAAATTATTCCCTTTCCTAGCTTATCCTCAGATGCCCACCATAGATATATTAATGGAAGTAGATGATTCAGGATCTTTGGCAAGAATTTAATACAAAAAATAAATTTGTATGTTCCAGTGGACAAACCACAAACTTGGCAAATAAGCAGAATACAGTTTTTATTAAGAAAAATTTTCCCAAACTTAAATGGCAATGCCCTATCTACATCATTATTTAATAAGCCCATGCAGGAAACTTCTCATTGAGAATGTACCTGTGCTTTTCCTTACTACTTGATGCTGAATTATAACTCAGATGTTAAGAAGCTAGGTGGACCTCATCACTGTTCAGTGAAAGCATGAGGTGAACTAGTTTATTTAATTGGTCACTTAAAATCATGCCTGAAAAAAAGCTATCCTGGTTTAATACCTCCAGTCAGGCAATTCTCACTCCTGCCTCCCTTATGTAGGCCCAAATAGATAGCTGGCATCTCACCCATGCACACTTGGCTGTGACCAGAGATTAAGGAGTACTACGGAATGGGAGACCTTGGTGATACAGTCTTAGAGAGGATCAGCAAGAAGGCCCACAAGGTTCACATGGAACGCAGGTGACAGTTCCAATTTCCTATTACTGATCAGGAACGGGTACACTGGATAGAGAGTGGCATAGGGACAAGACCTGGTTGTCATAAAATAAAGGGGAGGAGACCGTCAGGATTAGAAATAAGGACAACTTACTCTGGCAACCAAAGTCAGAACAAATGATGTACTGCACTGGTAATAGGAGAGTACTGGACATTGGGGAGGGTCCTTTTTTCTCTAAAAAAGAAATTCCTGAGTGACAAACAGTGAAGTAAATGTTTATTGGAAAATACAACAAAGTAAGGAGAGAAGTAAGGTAAGATCCATGCTCAAGAGCCAACATACGCTTCTCCAAAGTGGAAAGAGTCTTTACACATTACACTGAAAGAAGCCTCAGTTTACCTTTACCTGCTGGTCCATCTGTTCCATTGACCTAACATACATATTATCCTCAAGGGCCTGAGTAATAAGTGAAAAATTACTAATGCTTTAGAATTTTATAATACATAGAAGTTTTTGATTTTTAAATTTTTTATCAAGACCACTTTGAATTACAGTCTTTTACAATTGTATTTCGTGAATACATTGGCAGTTAGTTAGGTTCCTTCCCACCAGCAGCCAACCAGCAGTGTGGACCTACCTCAGTCATAGTTCCCAGCACGCATCCCATACCTCTACTCTTAGCTCCCTAACTACTAGTGTAACAGATCCATTTTGTGGCTAGCTGTGATAGTTTGGTTCACTTGATTCTATTGCTGTTGAATGATACCTCTTTCCCAACTTCATATGCTGATATCATCTGCATGGTCAGACCCACCAACAGCTGGGAGGGGTCTGCAGTTGGGAATAAAGCTGTTGCCTTGGGGGAAGGAGGAGGAGGAAAGGTAGCAAGGGATCATGGAGAGCAGCAGGAAATAGGCTGCATGAAAAGCTTACCTTAGAAGCCGTCGAGAAATGCACATGGTGGTAAGGGCTATGTAATAAAGCTGGCTGTCTCCTCTGAAACTTCATCTGACATCTTGTGAATCTCTCCACTGTTATCCTGCAACCATCAGACCCACCGGCCAGGAGGCTACAAGCACTGTGCTGAGAGAGGCCTCACCCTAATATTAGAATTCTATATTTTATATTAATACAACAGTTGAATTTTCCTTGCATATTTAGATCTAACCATTTATTCCCCCACTCATATATCCCTCAATTTGTAGGAAGACAGAAATATAAGGCAAAAAATGATTCAAGCAAGTTCAAAGGTTTTATGAAAAAGGAGGGACCCCATATCTAGAAGATATAAATAAAATTTAAAGAAGATAATAAAGGGGGGGCAGATGTGGCAAGTTTTTTTAAATTTAATTTTGTTTTTTTGAATAGTCTTACAGTTAATGTTGGGGAAATTAGAAATAAAATTCCCTTGGCCTAAGAGATTCAGGATGTCTTCACCCATGAAGCATAGAATATGGAAATTACTTTAAAAACTGGACATTGAGCTTTTGTATGATGCAGCACTACCACTCCTAAGGGTATACCCTAGGAGTATACAATACAACAATGCCCTCTGCACTCCTATATTCATAGCAGCACTATTTAAATTAGCCAGAATCTGGAAAAAAAACACCTAGATGCCCAACAACAGATGGGTGGTTAAAGCAACCCTGGTATATCTACACAATGGAATACTATACAGCTTTAGAAGAAATGATGCTATGAAATTTGTTTATACATGGATGGATTTGGAGATTATTATGTTGAGTTAAATAATTTAAAGGGAGAGAGATAAACACAGAATAGTCTCACTTATATGTGGGATTTAAAAACAATAAAAACAGTAAATAAAACACAGATAATAGAGATGAGGGAAGGAAGGACCAGCCCATAATAACAAGCTTATCACAAAGAGTAAATGCAGTTAGAGAAATAAGCACACTTACAGGTACTGTGACAATGATAGAGAAATACAATGCCTGTCTTGAAGTCAGGCAGGGTGTGGGGGGGGATGTAGAAAATGTGGGGCCAATGGCGGCAGGAAAGTTTGATTTTTGTGTAAGGTGTGAGGTATGGATTAATCTTTAATTTCTTATACGTGGTTAACTAATTGTTCAAACACCATTTGTTGAAGAGTGAAGAATGTCATGGATATCTTTAGAGGGATCACATTATATCTGTACAGTGCTTTGGGTAGTATTGCCATTTTAATGATGTTAATTGTGCCAATCCATGAGCAGGGTATGTGTTTACATGTATGTGTGTCCTCTTTTATTTCTTGGAGCAAGGATTTATGTTTTATTTGAATAGGTCCTTCACGTCTTTTGTCAAGTTGACTCCAAGATATTTGAGTTTGTGTGGCACTAATGTGAATGGGATTGTTTTCTTAATGTCCATTTCTTCCCTATCATTTTTGGTGTATAAAAGGCCATTGATTTCTGTGAGTTAATTTGGTAACTTGCCACATTACTATATGAACTTGTTTTTTTCTAGAAGCTTTTTGGTAGAGTCTTTAGGGTTTTCTAAGTAAAGTATCATGTCATCTGCAAACAGTTAAAGCTTGACTTCTTCCTTTTCTATCTAGATGCCCTTGAAATCTTTTTTTTTTTTTTGCCTAATCGCTATAGCAAGTGCTTCCAGTACTAAGTTGAAGAGGAGTGGTGAGAGCAACAGCCTTGTCTTATACCAGAATTTCCAGGAAAGGCTTTTATTTTTTCTCCATTGAGGATAATAATTGCCATTGGCTTGTGGTAGATGGCCTTGACTATATTGAGAAAGGTTCCATTCATTCCCAACTTGCTGAGAGTTTTTTTTTTTTAGTCAAGAATGGGTACTGGACCTTATCAAATGCTTTTTCTCTGTCTATTGATATTATCATGTGATTTTTATTTTTCTTGTTGTTGATGTTATGTATTATGCTGATAAATTTACGAATGTTAAATTATCCTTGCATTCCTGGGATGAAACCTACTTGATCATAGTGAATGATCTTGATGAGGCATTGAATCCTATTTGCCAGGATTTTGTTGAGGATCTTTGCATCTGTGTTCATCAGGGATATTGTTCTGTAATTTTCTTTTTTCTTTTTTTTTTTGGCATCATCTCTTTCTGGTTTTGATATCAAGGTGGTGTTGACTTCATAAAAACTGTTTGAAGTATTCCCATTTTTTTTCAATTTCATGAAAGAGTCTGGCTAGGTTTGGTAGTCGCTCCTCTTGAAAGGTTTGAAAGAATTCATTAGTAAATCTATCTGGGCCTGGGCCTTTCTTTTGGGGATGACATTTGATTAACGTTGTAATTTCCTCAATACTGATGAGGGTGTTTACATATGCTACATCCTATAAGAGTTCAAGAATTTATCCATTTCGTCCAGGTTCTCATGTTTAGTGGCATAGAGTTTCTCAAAGTAGTCTCTGATTACACTTTGAATCTTTGTAATATCTGTATTGATCTCCCCCTTTTCATTTCTAATACGGGTTATCAAATTTCTCTCTCTTTCTTTGTGAGTTTTGCCAATGGTCTATCTAGTTTATTTTTTAAGAAAACCAACTTCTACTTTCATTGACCATTCGAATTATTTTTGGGTTTCCACTTCATTGATTCCTGCTCTACGCTTGTTATTTCCTTCTGTCTCACTATTTTTGGTTCCTTTTATTGATCATTTTCTAATTTTATATGATGCATCATTAAGCTGTTCAGGTATGCCCCTTATTTCCTGATATGTGCTTGCAAAGCTATAAATTTTCCTCTCAGGATCGCTTTTGCTGTGTTCCATAGATTCTGGTAGTTTGTGTCTTCATTGACATTTGTTTCCAGGAAAGATTTGATTTCCTCTTTGATTTTATCTTGGACCCAATGGTTGTTCAGTAGCAAGTTGTTTAATTTAGTTACAAAAATGTTGTTTTTCTATGTTTCTATAGGCCTGCAGAGGGCTTTTCTACATTTCATTATGAAGCCCCTTGGCTATATTCCTAGGAGCAGAATTGCTGGTTTTATATGGAAACTCAACTTGTAGATTTTTGAGGAATGTTCATATTGTTTTGAAATGGGCTGAACATTTCCACCAGCAGGGGTGGTCTCTTTTTCTCCCTCATCTATGCCAGCAATTCTGTTCCGTTATTGGTAATGTTGCTTTTTTAGTCATGTGATGACAGATGGGAAACACAAAATTCAAAATGGAAAATACTTCTGCAAAATAGGTTGACTAATAACAACATGGCTTAGGAGGGAGCAAGTTACTGTAAAATGGAGAGAACAGACTTGAGCAGGATCAGATCCATAGATTCACTGTTTTCTAGGTTGAGTAGAAAACTGGGCTGTGAAGGTATATGACTACACTGGCCCACACAGCAGATAGCTGGCCTATTTCAGGAGAAAATGGTGGTGGGTCAAGCCCCCACCTTGCTGCATCAATCACACAGAATCACTGTTTCCCTGTGGTACATATACACAATGGAATATTATGCAGCTGTTAGGAGAGATGAAGTCATGAAATTTTCCTATACATGGATGTACACAGAATCTATTATGCTGAGTGAAATAAGTCAGAGAGAGAGAGAAAGACGCAGAATTGTCTCACTCATCTATGGGTTTTAAGAAAAATGAAAGATATTCTTGCAATAATAATTTTCAGACACAAAAGAGAAAAGAGCTAGAAGTTCCAGTTCACCTCAGGAAGCTCACCACAAAGAGTGATGAGTTTAGTTAGAGAAATAACTACATTTTGAACTGTCCTAATAATGAGAATGTATGAGGGAAATGGAGAGCCTGTTTAGAGTATAGGCGGGGGGTTGGGTGGGGAGGAGGGAGACTTGGGACATTGGTGATGGGAATGTTGCACTGGTGATGGGAAGTGTTCTTTACATGACTGAAACCCAAACACAATCATGTATGTAATCAAGGTGTTTAAAAAAAAAAGAATCACTGTTTCCCTAATTGCCCTTCCTCATCTATGACCCTGCTCAATTTTCTTCGGGGACACTGAACTGACATTACTTCAAGTATGTTTGTTTGGGCTGCCATCTCCAGGACATTTTTTAAAAAATAATTCTTATTTTGATCAAAGTGGATTACATGTCTTTCACAGTAATATTTTAGGTACATAGTGACATTGAATCAGGAGCATTCCCACCACCAATGTTGTCCTCCCTCCACTCCAGCTCCCAGCATGCATCCCATATCCCCTTCTGCTCCTGGGCTGCTAGTATAAGTGGTCTGCTCTGTATCTAGCTTGTTGTAGATTGGGTATCGATTCTGTTGTCACTGGCTTTGGATTTGATGTTTAAGTCTGATCATTTTTTTTATTTCTATTCAATGTTCATATGTCTGTTTAGTCTTGGCCCCCTCCATTATTTCCCCCTCAATTTATGAGGCAGAACAAGATGGTTCAACTTATGGGTTCTAATTGTAGAATAAAAGGGGCAAAAATCAAACAAGGAGAAAATGGGAGGAGTCCTTCTAGATCACCAGGACTTTTTAGAGTGCGTGCAGGTACCCTTCAGTCACATCCTCCTTCCAGGAGGCCAGGCCTCTGAACACATGCCCCTAAACTAACAGTAATAGTATCAGTAATAGTGCTTTGAATTCCTGGACAACTTCATTTCTTTGATGCTATCATCTGTATAAGAACAACCCAATTTAACATAATGGACAGCTAGCAACAATAGCTTATTAAACCTTCTACCATTGCATTAATGGCTTCATTGGAGATACAAAATATTCACAAATGTGTTTGCTACTTTATCTTTGTATTGCCTTCCTTCCTTCCTTCCTTCCTTCCTTCATTCCTTCCTTCCTTCCTTCCTTGCTTCCTTCCTTCCTTCTTCCTTCCTCCTTCCTTCCTTCCTTCCTTCCTTCCTTCCTTCCTTCCTTCCTTCCTTCCTTCCTTCCTTCCTTCCTTCCTTCCTTCCTTCCTTCCTTCTTCCTTCCTTCCTTTCTTTCTTTCTTTCTTTCTCTTTGCTCCTTTCTTTCTTGTTTCTTTTCTCTTTGTTCCTTTCTTTCTTATTTTCTATCTCTTCTTTCTTTTTCTTTCTTCTCTTCCTTTTTATTCTTTATTTTTTTTCTATTTTTCAATAACTTTGCTTTAACTTATGTAAAAACAAATGTATTATGATCAAATATGTCAACTATATGATGCATTTTATTTAAATAAATACATTTAAAATAAAATAAAATGTTGGTACTTGGGCCTTCAACTGTGACTAATGGAAGACCCTGTTAAAATGAGGCTTTTATAGAGTTGTCATATTGTCTCTACCTGATATGTGCTGTATTAAAATGTTTGTCTTCTTGTTTTGTCTCAGTTCCTAAATAACTGATTGATTGGATTCAGGAATCTAAATGAAGCGAATCCAATTGAGCATCTGAAATGGTCCATATAGAGTGTACTTAGGGAAACCTCTTCCTACTCCTTGCTGCCTACTCTTCACATCTGCTCCCCTAGCCTGTGGAAAGACATCCTGATGGGACAACATGCTTGTTTCTGGGAGGCAGAAGGCCTGGACTTTGGGATTGTCCTGGACAGTTCACATTCTATGGGTTCAAGGGGAAACCAATGAAATTTAAATCAAAACACAAATCCCTGGCAGTGTTGGGTCTATCTGTGCCCCTCTCAACCCTAAATTAGATTCTTCAGGAAATATACTTTAATAATGATTCGGCGTATTATAGACTCTTCATTGGGATTAAAGCCTTGGGTATCATTTATGTAGGCCATGGGTGTCCCAAGTGTAAACTGAGAAGGACAATTTAATGTTCTTGTTATTACATACGCCAGGGTCCTGGAGTCATGCAGGAGAGTCTCATGATGGGCAAAGATGTCACAGATGTTGCAGAATGTCAGGTGCACTGATAATTTATGGAGCCATTTCCATTAAAATTGTTGTCATCTATCCATTAGTTTTATTTTGACCTTGGAAGACATAAACTACAAGTTAAAATTGATACAAAGAAGTGACTTTGTATTAGTTCTATAAACCAATATTTATTTTCCTCAAAATGTTTGAACAATTTTGAGTATTCCTGAGTACGGAAGCAGCACTGTGGTAGAGCAAATGCTTTGCACATATAAGGCATATATAAAATGTTTTATCTATATTATATATATATATATATATTTTATTCCAATTACTAGAAAGTGAAAAATAAAGAAAAAGAAGAATAAGATTACTATTTGAAGGTATTTGACAAATTTTAATCTGTTGCATTGTTGGCATAAACTGAACACAGGTTACCAAATGTTTGTTGTACCAACATATTTTGCTCAAGTATATAAAGTGAAATGTATACAACATATATTTATGAACTAAGGAAATATGTCATTAGTTTATATAGGCATGTAATAGTTCATTGCATTCATCTTGATACTTTTCTACCTTTAATAACCTAAATGAAGTATTTTTATAAATGCTTTTTGACATTGTCATTGTATTGCCAAAACAGAGCACATAGTACATGACTGTTTTTAGATTCTTTTGCAACATTAAATTGTGTGCCTAACTGGGCCTGTGGGTTTTCTTTCTGCCCTTTGCCTGTTTTTTTTTTTTTTTTTTTTTTTTTACTGGAAGGTTCAGGAAATCTGCATTTGATAGCAAATGTAAAAAATAAATTGAGAAATTTAGAGAAAAGCCCATATCTGGCCTTTATCTCCCAAACTAAAAATAAAATTCTAGAATTTACATTAGACCACTGTGAATTGCTATGAGAAAATGATAGATAATGGCTGAATAGAGGGAAGACTATCTGGGAAGGTTTGGTAACAAGAAAGGCAAGTTTGAACCCAGGCAAGGCTTCTGAGAACAAGGACCAGTACCAAGTGACTAGGGCTTGGAACCTCCCACTGCAGAGGCACACTGATGAAATAACGAGTGAGCAGAAAACACAGAGTTGTCCCTGTCATCTGCCCTTTGTGAAGCTGAGTAGGCTCATAGGCTTAATTTCAAGTCTATGTGCAGGAAGAGAATGAACCTGAGCAGGACTCACAATGCCCTCAACCAGGTTCTTTGTGTTATCACGTCTGGACAACCAATTCTTCCAAGCAGGCAACTTTCCTAACAGGAAACCCCCAGAGTTGACTAGGGATCTGGCTTGCCAATGCAGGAGATGAGGTATAAAGCCATGTTCTGTATAAAAGTGGAATCCCCCCACCTCCTCCTCAAGGTTCTAAGGGACAGTTAAACCACTCCAGGTGGCAGTTGCTCTGGATGGCTGGAGCTCATCTTGGAGACTGGCCCTGAGATAATTATTTGGATCCTGGTTCTTTGAAGCAGGTGAGACAATGTACTCATGACCTCTGAAGTTCAATGTCCCTATTCCACCCATTATTCTTGGTCATTTTGCTTGACCAGGTTGGGGTGAAGGGGTATTGTCTTCTCCAATGATTTTTCTAGTCTAGAGCAAGTCTCGTGATGTACTTATCTTTTCTTTGCATTTTAAGTAATATATTTAAATAGTAGCATTTTTCCTTTTCTTTTCAGACCCCAATTTTTCATGTAGTTTTTTTTAAATATGAAGACAGCTGTGAAAAATGCTATTACAGGGGAAGCAAATCAGGTTTCAGCAAGTGAAAATTCTCTTGGGGATAACATCTATTATAACATCAAGTGCAATCTAATAACTATAATAATATCAATATAGATAGGCCCTTGTTTTACATTTCTCTTTGAAATGTTTAACTAGACTGTAGTATTTTGATTTTAGCAAACTTATGTCAGAAGAAACTATCTCTGCCCAGTGTTCACTTATGTTGGACCATGTTTGTGTGTGTGTTTTCATGGGCATTGCATGCACAGTGGACCACAGGCATCTGAATATTATCGGGACTTAGAGATCCTCTTTTATGTCTATTTAGGTCTTGTAGAAACTAGGCTTAATTATACCTTTTGTTCTGGGAAACCCAATGATTTAAAGGTTTATCAGGAGCCTAATTTGTTCAGAACTCTGAACTTGGTCCAGTTGTTGGAAATTCTGAGGGTGTGAAGAAGGCAGGAGTAAGATCCATCTTATTGCATAGCAAACCCACAGGAGTTGGATGATTTCTGTGCAGAAGAAGGGAGCAATTCCTGGCCACACTGAGGGGATGAGAGACAGTCATGTTTCTGAACAGAGTGAATAAGGGAAGACAATTCCTGGGCCTTGCCTGGCTGCTGAGAAGCTTATCCTGTAAGCTTCTCTGGTCTGTTCCACCATCACAGAGTGTGCTGTGGGTACTTCCTCTTCCACAGGGAGTCTGTAAAAATGGGCAAACGCCTAGTGTCAGTTTACTATCAGAGTACAAATTTTGTGGATAAAGAGAAGGTTCCCAGAAGATAGTGATTATGATATCTGGTTAAAATATGAATGATTTCTTTGTTCACACCATTAAGAATTTTGTCTCCTAGTTGTATTGAAACTGACTGGTTCCTGATTCACATTTTGGCCTCTAGCTCATGGTACAGGAAGTTTGTCCTAACTTTATCTTGCTCTGAAGACAAAATATTTTCTCAAGAGTTTAGGGATTTCTTTGTGCTTTTGATGTACTATTCTTTGAGGTAGCATTTTTTTTTATCATAACTCAATAACAAAAAATCCTTATTTTATCATCTTGCATACATTGCATATTATTTACATTTAGTTAAAATAAGTGTTTCTCCATTATTTCTTATTATGATTGTGTACAACATACTCATATATTTTATGTTGTGATTTAAAAAATAAATTAATGAAATTAAATTGATAAAATATTATAAATGGGCTTTAAACTTAGGCTTTAAACTTCCTTCGTTTTTCTTCCTTCCTTCCTTAGTTTTTCCTTCCTTCCTTCCTTCCTTCCTTCCTTCCTTCCTTCCTTCCTTCCTTCCTTCCTTCCTTCCTTCCTTCCTTCCTTCCTTCCTTCCTTCCTTCCTTCCTTCCTTCCTTCTTCCTTCCTTCTTCTTTCTTTCTTTCTTTCTTTCTTTCTTTCTTTCTTTCTTTCTTTCTTTCTTTCTTTCTTTCTTTCTTTCTTTCTTTCTTTCTTTCTTTCTTTCTTTCTTTCTTTCTTTCTTTCTTTCTTTCTTTCTTTCTTTCTTCTTTCTTTCTTTCTTTCTTTCTTTCTTTCTTTCTTTCTTTCTTTCTTTCTTTCTTTCTTTCTTTCTTTCTTTCTTTCTTTCTTTCTTTCTTTCTTTCTTTCTTTCTTTCTTTCTTTCTTTCTTTCTTTCTTTCTTTCTTTTTCTTTCTTTCTTCTTTCTTTCTTTCTTTCTCTGTCCCTTCCTTCCCTCCCCCCTTCCTTCCTTTCCTCTCTCCTTTCCTTCCTTTTCCTTCCTTCCTCTTTCTTCTTCCTTTCCTTCCTTCCATCCCCTTCCTTCCTTCCTCCCTCCCTCCCTCCCTCCCTCCCTCCCTCCCTTCCTTCCTTCCTTCCTATTCCTTCTTTCCATCCCCTTCCTTCCTTCCTTCCTTCCTTCCTTCCTTCCTTCCTTCCTTCCTTCCTTCCTTCCTTCCTTCCTCCCTCCCTTCCTTCCTTCCTTCCTTCCTTTCTTCTTCCTTTCCTTCCTTTTCCTTCTTTCCATCCCCTTCCTTCCTTCCCTTCCTTCCTCCCTCCCTTCCTTCCTTCCTTCCTTCCTTCCTTCCTTCCTTCCTTCCTTCCTTCCTTCCTTCCTTCCTTCCTTCCTTCCTTCCTTCTTTTTTTCTTTCTATTTTTGCTTCTATTCTTATTTATTTTTGTATCGTTTTTAAGCTGTGGGTAAGTTATTTACAGTCCAAAGTGTCTAGTGCTCAGGATTGTCTCTGCTCAAACAACCTGTGTAGGTTTCACCTTTTATCCATTTTCTCCCATTCCCTGATCTGACTTTGAGCTATCCTGGAAGTGAGGATACCTGGCTTTGTATTTGAACTCTCTCTGCTCCATTTGAACCTGGACCAAATTTCTGATATCCTTTGCACAAAGAAACTGCTGAGTCTCTTTCCCAAAGTTCTTGGCTCTGGCATCTTTGTCTCAGTTCAACAGGAGGACACATGTGAAGTACATAGGCAACATTCTGTCCCTTCAATTCTCCTATGACATTTATAGCACATAAGGGTATGGAGCAGTATTGGAGAGAAAAACACCATCTCTGTTTAGTGTAGATAGGGATGCCTGCTCTCCCTGAGATTGCACAGGAGGCCACTCCTCTAACAGTCTCAAAGTGGGAGGTGGCACAGTTTTGCTCCTATCATAGGGCACTTTTACTCTATCTGTAATAGTATTTCCCCAGCTTATTGCTGAGGATGCTGAGGCCCAGTTAAGAGCTCTCCTCTCTCTTCTCTAGTCAGCCTGGCATCCCTGCTCAGTCCCTAAGCTGCTCAATCCTGAGCTACTTCTAGTGGCCTGAACTCTGTTTTGCAACCTCTGTGCACCCATCATCCTGGAAGGTCATATGAGTAGGTGAGTAGGGCTGAGATTATTGTTTGTCTTAATTTTGGGGCCATAGCACAAAGTGCTTAGGGTTTGGAACTCATGGTGCTCAGGGACCATAGTTATTGCCACTGAGTGAACTTAGATTGGCAGCTTGCAAACAAGAGGCTTAATCCCTGTACTATTTCTCTGGCCCTTGTTTTGTGCTCGGAGATCACTTTTGGCAGACTCTGAGGATCATATGAGATATTGGAGATCCCCAATGTTCTATTGACATGGCTTGGTGCTGGTATTATTATCCAGAATATGCCTTCCATATTTCCTCCACCAACCCGTAATTTCTGCCTAAATGATCTATGTGTCTTTCACAGTTGGGTGCTTCTAGAAGTAAACACAGTAAGACGTAACAGGTGCATTGTGGGAACACAGGAAGCTGAAGAGGAAGGAAGAAGGACATCCTCTGACCTGTGGACAAGATTCACTGAGGTCCATGGGCCTGCAGCTGTTCTTGGTGTTGATGCTGCTGGGCTGGGGTAAGTGTCCCTCAGAGGCTGAGAAAGCCATCCCTGCTGGTGGCCAGGATGGGCTAGGTGGCTCCCTGGAGAAAAAAAAGTGTTCTTTGGTCAAGATAAGGATAACGTACTCAATATAGCCCTAGGAAGACAGGAGTGCTGTTTACTGAGCACAGAAGGTTTTGGCCTCTGTGCAAAGAGTAGAGGCAATAGTAAGAGTAGATCATAGACAAAAATATGGATTTTCACTATTGCTCTCTGGCCTGAACAATTTCTACTCCCCACCTTGTTTTTAATAACAATACTTTTATCTATGATGATTGCTAATTCTATGATTGCTCCTACTTATATAAAATCATATAATATCAGTGAGGTGTGACCACCTTTCTTTGTGAAATGTAGCCTTGAGAATAGAAGTGCTTGGTAGAATGTGGAAGCAAACAAGATGCCCTTTATCTCTCCTGCATAATATTCCATTGTGTATATGTACCATTTCTTTAGCCATTCAACTGTTGAAGAGCATCTTGGTTGTTTCCAGAGTGTGGTTATTGTATAAATAGCACTGCAGTGAATATAGGTGTGAGGAAGGCATTTTGTTACTGTGTTTTTGTGTTCCTAGGGTATATCCTTAGGAGTGATATAGTTGGATTTATGAGAGCTCAATTGCTAAAGACGGTGGTACATATACACAATGAACTATTATATAGCCATCTGGAGAAATGAAGTCATGACATCTTCCTATACATGGATGTACATAGAATCTATTATGATGAGTAAAATAAGTCAGAGAGAGAGGCACACACACAGAATTGTCTCAATCATTTATGGGTTTTAAGAAAAATAAATGATATTATTGAAATAATTCCCAGAACGACTGTCTCACAATATGAAGCTCACCACAAAGTGATGAGTACAATTAGAGAAATAACTACACTGAGAACTATCATGACAATGTCAGTGAGTGGATCCAGAGAGATATCATGGAGGAAGGGTATTTGTCTTGCATGAAGAAGGATGGTGGCTCGAATCCCGGCATCCTTTATGGTCCCCTGAGCCTGCCAGGAGCAATTTCTGAGAATAAGCCAGGAGTAACTCCTGAGAGCTTCCAGTACCCAAAAACAAAAACAAAAAAGTCCATGAGTAAAGGAAGCAAAAAGCCCTGTCTCATATACAGACAGACAGGGTGATATGCGAGCATTAGTGATGGGAATGTTGCACTGAAGAAGGGGGTGTTCTTTTTATGAATGAAACCTAACTATAATCATGTTTGTAATCACAGTGTTTAAATACATATATTATTAGAAAAATAAGTGCCTGGTAAAATCTAGGATTAATGCAAGTATATCATGCACACTGTTATGGCATACACTCATGACTCTCCTAGTCTATAGGTAGACATCTGAAATACATCAGTTCTTCTCAGCATAGAAAATGATCCCTATTAGGGATTTCTTGAGAGGTCTTGGAAATCATTCTGCAGAGAGGACCTGTTTCTTGCAGGAAGGGGAAAGTCAGTCTTCAAACCTTCACCAGACTTTTGATGTTTATTTAAACCTTCCCTGAAAAGGATTTCAGTGGGAGATGAATGGTGAATTAAAAACCATTTTATTTTGAGATTATGAGTTAGGAATTGAGAATAACACTTTCAAGAGTAAACACAAGGTTCTCCACTAAGAGTGATCACTAAGCACAGAGCCAGTAGTAAGATCTGAGAACTACTGGGTATATACCCAGAAGAAAGAGTTCATGGTTTAATATATATATTACATGCCTTTCTTGACATCTATTATTCCTAATGTTTTTGTTATTATTTCCTTCTTTATAATTGATTATTTTATTATATATAATTCATTTGTTATATACTTGCTTCTTATGTTGTGTGGTTAGGTTATATATTTTTAACATTTTCTGTTTCCTGATATAGGCACTAGCTACAAAGTTCATTCTTAGTTTTACTTTTGCTGTGTACCATAGGTTCTGATAGTTTGTGTATTCACTTTTATTTATGTCAAGGAATTTTTTATTACTTTTGAATTTCATCTTTGACTCAATAATGTTGGTTTCCCCAAATGTTAGAGCTTTTCCTTGGTTTCTTTTTAGAATTAATTTCCAGTTTCATGTCATGATCTTAAAAGATTTTTGTTATATTTTTCACTACTATAGACAGTTTACACAAAGTTTGCAGTCTATCTAGAAACTGTTCCGTGAATACTGGAGAAGAATATTATTATTTTTTAGCTGAGGATCTTGAACATGTCTATCAATTTCCCACTTCTTCCAATTTCTCATTTTGACTCCTGTTTCCTTATTGAACTTCCATCAGTTGATCTGTCCAATTATAGTCTATCACTACTATTGTATTGCCATGAATGAAATTTTCTCTTCAGGTCCATTGGGTCTTAGCCTGTGTTTATTATGAGAACTCGGGTATGTTTATTATAAGCAGGAGAAGGTTAAATTTGCTTTTGACAAATACAGCCTCCTGTATCTTTTGAAAAAGAGTTTAGTGCATTCATTGGCATTTAAATAAGATACTTATACAAATTAATTTTTGCCTGTTTTTAGGAAGATTTTTCTTTTTTGTGTGATTAGACACCATATGGATTGTTCGTGGAAGTCTCAAGGGGATCAAATGTGATGTGAGAGATTAAACCTGGCTTGATTATTACCAGCAACTTGTTAGTCATAATTTTCGTTTAATTTTTCATTTAACATATTTATTATTCTTGACATAGAAACCTTTCCTACAAAATCCAACATCAGAGTTTACACAAATGCTTTTTACAAACTTTTCATTTTCTTTGAGAAGTTCGTTTTTGGTTTTATAGGACATCTAATACCTCATGCTGCAAGAATGAATATATTCACTAAAATAGAAATTCAGTGTTATATTTTATTTTCTGAAGATTGAAGATTTCTTTTCTTTTTTCCTTTTTTTTTTTTTTTTTAGTTTTTGAGTCACACCTGGCAATGCTCAGGAGTTGCTCCTGCCTTAATGCTCAGAGATCACTCCTGGCAGTCTCAGGGGACCAAATGGGATGCAGGGATTCAAACCACTATCCTTCTGCATGCAAGGCAAATGCTTTACCTCTATGGTATCTCTCCAGCCCCTAAATTTATTTTCTAATAGCTAATCTGTACTTAAGTTTTTTTATTCTTTCTACTTAGGGTATAAAGTCTAATGGTATCTTAACTCAGTTTTTAATTTCTTTTATTAATTGTTTTAATTTTATATCTCAGAAATCATCCAAAAATTTAGTTGTTTTAATTGTGTTGAGTCAAACATTTCAACAGTAACTTGTCTTAAGAACCTGGTGAATCAAGGTTATTGATTGATCTTTAGACTGGGGAAAAATATAAACTTGCCACCAATTTTCAAATTTCTGTTAAACTTACTTTAGTTCTTTCATGTCTTCTGAGAAACTACATAGATTTCCCAGTGAGTCATAATTTTATGGATGTATGTCAACCTTTCTCATGTTCTATATTGCTGTAATAAATATATGATAGATTTTTCTCTTCAATTCAATACTAGCAAAAATGTGAATATTCTTTTTTTGTTTGTTTGTTTTTGGGTCAAACTCGGCAGCACTCAGGGGTTACTCTGGGCTCTATGCTCAGAAAATGGCCTGGCAGGCTCGGGGACTATATGGGATGATGAGATTCGAACCATCGTCCTTCTGCATGCAAGGCAAACACCCTGCCTCCATGCTATCTCTCTGGCCCCAAGATGTGAATATTCTTTCAATTTTGTCCCACATTAGACACAACTTTCATCACTTTATTGTCTTGCCTTTTTTATCTTACAATTTTTAAATTAAATTTTAAATCTCCCCCTCATTAAAAAATTGATGCCTCAGTACTTTTTCTATCAAAGTTCAGGTATCAAGTGTGAGAATTTATATAATTTTATATTCTGGATGTTGAAAGATTTCAAATGTTCTTTTTGAGATACAGTGGGTTTCTCTTTGGAAAGTCCTAGAAAGGTATGATGAGATGTTATAGCTACAACAACCATGGTCATGGAAAGATAGATTCAGGCTCTCTTCTGCAATCCTCGAGGCAAAGGGTTATTGATGATACACAATCTACTGCCTTCTCACCTTACCTTGAAAATCTGAATTCAATACCAATGTGATCAGGCTCTGGTTGGGAAAATATAGCCAAGAATATTGCAAGAAACATCCCACATGTCTTTTATGCCATGTAAGCTTAGAGTGACTTATCCACACCTACATTATTAGTTTTGTGATATATACATATCTCCCAGCACTACTTCTTACACAAACCACCACCCCACAATAGAAACATGCCCAATGCCACTTGAATAAATTTTCTTTTCTATATCACCTATTCCTTACTTGCAAATATTCTGTTAACTTTAATTACTTTATTTACACAAATGATCTCCTGAATATATATATATTATATACATATATATATATATATCTGGGAAACTTAAAGACTTAGACAGTGAGACCTGGAGATACAGTGCAGCCACCATTCTAGTGCTCCCACAAGAAATTCTCTGCCTGGTCTCACAGTGAGTGTGACAGAGACATGTATGTTATTCCTCCCAAACCCCATGTAACAAGTATCTGCATGTGGCCTTCCCACGTCCCCCTCTTCCTCTGCACCTCAAGTTCAGAAAGACCCCAACACAGTCTCTGTCGTGCCTGAAGTATATCCCACTGCTAGAAACCCATGGTGGATTTTTTTGCAAGTTCACATCACCCATCAGATACTCCAAAATATTCTCTGCCTTTTCCACATTGCACTGGATCTCCATTGAGTGGCAATTATTTTACTGCTACATCCTTTTTTGCTGAAAAACAAATTAAGGAATCTGATATGAAGTACCCATCATATATATACATAGCTCTTGTTTCAATTTTTCTAAATAGAACCTTTGTTTTTCAATATGGATATTTTAAGTTAATGGGAGACATTAACAGAAAATTTATGTTTCCAATTATGAAGATGATATTTGGGGAAGGTGATGTGGGGTTTTCCCAACAAGGATTGGTTATGGAACCTAGAGAGAGTTGAGAAGCAAGGCATGAAGACTGAAATATCGATGAAAGTTAATCCAATTAAATAATCAGAACTAATTTTCTTTCTTTTAGGGGCCACGCGGGACCCAGGTTTTTCTGTGAACTCAACAGGACAAGAACAGTGGCCAAATGTGAGGCTTTTACCTGATGGGATAGCTGGGAGGGTGTTCTTCCTCATGGATTAAGATTATGCAAGTGGGCATTTACTCCCAAAAGCCTCTTGGGAAGGACTAGGAAAAGCTGCTTCCCCCAGGGGTAGTACAAAGCTTGGCAGAACAGTGGCAACAGAACTATCAGTCATAAATTTGTTTGTTTTGTTTGGAGGTCACACAAGGCAGTTCCCAGGGATTAGCCCTGGTTGTGCTTTCAGACATAAGTTCTGAGGGGCCCATATGAGATGCTTGGCATGAAAATCATGCAAGCACCTTATGGTCTGTATTAATCTTAGCCCCCATTTTACCCCTGAAATTTGGTACTTATTATTACTTTTTTTCTGACTGGGTGTGTGAGTCAGGAAGTTTTAGAAAATATATATCAATGAGCTTATTATGCTTGTGGACCTTAAATAAGATTCTGTGAGTTCTCTGACAGCATCTGGTCAAAGGTTTCCAAGAAAATGACCAAGCTCAGAGTTGACTGTGTTTCCTCTCTTTGTACTGTCAATAATTCTGGACATATTAACTTTGATCATCTTGTGATGGTGAGAGGAACACAGAGACCTCATCTGCTATGGAGTTACCTTTTGATGTATAGATCAGTCTAAATTCCAGGAAGAAAAATATTAGACCTGCCTTCTCTGGCCTTCCCAGGGGAATGAAAGAACTTGCACATGGAGGAGGCCCTCCCTGATTATGATTTTTCTTCTGCTGAAATGCCTCTTGCATTTGGCTACACCTATCTGGAGATATGAATGTTTGCAAAATTCAGTTTTCTGTTTCCATCAGTTGTTATATTTAATACCATTGCTTTATCTTTTGTGTAAAAATAGATTAAAAGAGGAAGGGCATGAATAAATAGAACAGAAATCAAATGGAGTTTTAATTTCCAATCTAATATATTAGTTCTCTGCTTAATGACTCCTTTTTCAATT
The DNA here is from genome assembly GCF_024139225.1 of Suncus etruscus. NCBI lineage: Eukaryota > Metazoa > Chordata > Mammalia > Eulipotyphla > Soricidae > Suncus > Suncus etruscus. The sequence continues at coordinate 96,293,848 of NC_064859.1, forward strand.
GTGATATAAAACATGCATACCTGAAACTCTCCATGTATTAATCATTTAAAATATTAACCATAAAATTAAACATTTTATGTTCAAATGCATCACATCCAATAATGTGTGAATATGTATTGTGTGAATCCAGGTAGAAGAAAACCATTGAATAGAAATAAAACAATTGACGTGTTTGATGTTTTGTTTTAGTTGGAGATAGTGAAGTATTTGCCATTCTCTTGTGACCCAAAGACTTTAAGGCCAAACATAACTTCTGTATCAGGTACGTTTCCATGTGTCATGAGCAAGCTTGGCCCTCTTTTCTGAATGGTCAGTGGAAAGTCCAATTGCTCTTGTATTATTTTGACCTTCTTTTCTTAGTACCTCCACTTCCCCTGGTTTGTTCTTGTCGTCCTTCAGTGATTTCTGTGGAGGGACACAGTCGATCACACCCTTCAGAGTTGTAACCAACATGCCTGGTGTGGCTTGCTTGGGTAGAGGCCACTGCTCATGTTTAGTTATTGCGGGCAGCCCATGCCACGAAAGCTATAGGTTGTGGCTTAGCTGCTCCTGTGTGTTCTCTATCCTTGTAGAGAAGCCCCAGTGACTTTGCTATAGATTGGCTGTCTACATGGCTGACATTGTAACATCCAGAGATTGTGGATGTGGTTCTCAACCTTTCAGCCTCTAAAACTTGACCCGTAGAAGAGGCTACACAATAAACTTTGCTTAGTGGCTTCACTTTCATGTTGATCTGACTGCCCAGGGTTTCTCATGAAGGACACTTAACTTACAACTCTGTAGATAGGCAGAAAAATCAAGAGATACTTCTATTAAGGAATCATGGGGGTTAGTAGAATGGGAGGATCACCGTGACAATTGTGGGCAAGTGAAAACTCTCGTGAAGGAGGTGACCCTAGAATGCATGAAACACTACCATTAACAGTATAGACAACAATAGTGGTTAATTAAAAATAATTTTTAAAGAACTGTGATTTACAAAGTTATGAATATTTGAGTTTTAGGCCTTTGATATTTAAATGCTTCTCCCACCACCAGTATCAACTCTCACCACTAGCATCCCCATACTTCATCATTTCTCTTTCATACCTGTCCCTTACAATCTAATCTATCTGGAGCATTACAATGTTTTGTGGTTGCAGTATATATCGCATATTTTCAAAGTTGGTGAGTCTGTGATTTGGATATATATCTATACCACTCTCCCACTTCATCACTATAACTGAAGCCTTGACCCTGTTCCCTGTTCCCTTTCTTTTTTCTTTTCTTCAAATTTTTATTATTTTTTTAAATATGTATTGAAACCAATGTGAATTAAAAGTCTTTCACAGTTATATTTAAGGTATATAGAAACAGTGACTTATGGCTATCCCTACCACCGGTGTTTTCCTACTTCCACCACTGTTCCCAGTATGCATCCCATATTTCCATCATTAAACCACTGGACTGCTAGTATAACAGGTCCCTTTTGTATATTGCTTGTCATAGTTTGGATTTCTTGATTCTATTGTTGTTGCCTTTGGGTTGGGTATTTAGATCTGATCATTTTTGTATTTCCACTCAATGCTCATGAGACTGCTTTGCTCCTGGTACCATTCAGTTTTATTTTTCAATTTTTAGGAAGCCATAGAAATATGAGGCTGAGGAAAAAGATTCATGTTTTATGGTTTTGTTTAAAAAAAGAAAGCTGCTGGGAGCCCCTGTATAGAAGCTATAAATATTAATGTAAAGGTAGAAAAAGAAATTAAAAGGGGGAGGCTACTGAGGCAAGATTTTTCATTGGTACAGTAAGTGTTTTGGGGAAATTAGAAAAGAAAATTGTAGGGTCAAGTGTGACCAAGGCATCCCTCCTCTTTTACAATACATTTCTTTATTCAATTATTCTATGTGACATAGATAAGTGATATAATTCTATGCTTGTCTTGCTTATGACTTACTTCACTCAACATGTATCTTCCATTTCCACATAGGTGGCAGTAAATTGAATGATTCCATGATTCCTTACTAGCTGAATAGTATTTTATTGTGTATATGCACCACATTTTCATAATTCATTCATCTTCATTGGACATCTAGGTTGATTCCATATTTTAGCTGTTATATAAGTGCAGCCATGAGAAATGTTGCACATATACCTTTTAGAATGCATGTTTTTATGTCCTGGAGATAGATACCCAAAAGAGGACTGCTGGGTCATATGGCAGCTCAACTCTAAGATTACTGAGAACTTTTCATCCTGTTTCCCACAGGGGTTGAACCAGCATTCCCATCAGCAGTGGGTGAGGGTATCTTCCACATGCCCACCAGCCCTGATTGTTTCTACAATTTTAAAGAGCCACTGTTGGTGGTGTGAAATGCTCTCTCATTGTTCTTTTGAATTGGATTCCCCTAATAAGTGAGGCTGAGCACATTTTTCATGTGCTATTGGCAACCTACTGTCCTTCCTTTGAGAGGTGTCTATTTATTTCCCCTCCTCATTTGTTGATAGGATGTTTTAATTATCCTTTGTTAATATTTTATATCCTGGATATTAAGCCCTTCTCTGAAGTGTCAAATGAGATTTTTTTCCTATTCAGCTAGCTGTCTTTTTAGTTTTAGTTTTTTGGGGTTTCTTTTGTCATACAGAAACTTTTTAAATCTGATGTGGCCCCATTTGTTTTGGATTTTATTGCCTTTGAGGTTCAAATATTGGAACATTCTACCTCTGTTTTCCTTAATGTACTTTAGTTTCTAGATGGATAATGTCCAGTCATATCTCAAGGTCTTTGATCCACTTTGAATTGACCTTTGTGTAAAGTGTGAGGTACATATCACTATAGCATTTAAATATAGTTCCAAAGTAGGTAATTAGGGGTTTCAAGAAAGACTGAATCTAAAATATTCTGGTTTCCTAGGAGAGTCCCAATGATTCCTAGTGCCCATTTGTTTTTGCTTTACCTCTGGTGTCTTAGTGCTCACAGACTTTGATTGCTATTCTCTCAAATGCTGTCATAGTGTTTTTTGTTCTCCAGTGAATTCTTTTAAGTTTGTTGCTCTCAATGATTTATGGTGGCTTCAAAATTCGAACACAGAGAGTGGAAGGGAGCAATAGGCAAAAGAGGCCCAGGTAATAGAGACGAAGAGGCCATTGATGACTTGTCATGAGATAGCTATTTAGATACTCCAGATCTGTTAAAGTTGTGGCCTGCAGAGGAAACTTGACCAATTTGGAGCATGGTTTCAGGGACTACCAGGGACTATCTATACTTCAACTTTTCCTTCCATATGCCATATTATCATTCTCAGGAGCTGCTTCTAGAGAGGGTGTGTGGAGCAAGTTGTGGGAAATGAAGACCAGAAACCTCCTTAATGATTTCTTATCTTCACAGTTAACACACTAAGCCCTTCAGATGTGAAATTTGTGGCTTTCATTGGCACTAAAAAAACGGTGAGTATTTTTGGAATATGGACATGGAGGATTATTTTTGGGCTGATAATCTTTTAAATGAGATTGAAATTAGGTAGGTTACTTTTGGGTAAAAGAAAATTATAAGTGGAAAAAATCAAATTCAAGAGGGTGTTTCTAATAAAACCTTTGCCTTCATTTATGTAGAGGAGATGAAAACATTTTAACTTTCTATGATTAAGTTCAGCTCAAAGATCATAAGGAATTTAAAAGATATTTATTTTTATTTCATATTCTAAGGTGTATAATACTACTAATAATGATTTTATGCACATGATTCCAACACAACATGGATCATTAGTTTTACCCATCTTTCTCTCCCAAAGACCCCATTATCACTCCTTCTTTTCACCCAACTGTGGGGAACAGTTCTATAATTTTATTGCCCTTTTTTGTTTCTATTGCCCTTTTGTTTCTAATTCTCTGTGTAAAAGAACACACTAAATCTAAAAATCTCTTAAAACCTTGTTTTCAGGAAATGTGTAGACAAATGTTCTTCCAGAACTTATAAAGGAGTTTTAAAAAAACTCATTTCAGTAAAGTTAAAATGGCGAGTTTTATATGACCAAAAGGAGAAACAAAGAGGTAAACAGAGTAAGATGGAGACTGTAGGATCAGTCAGAGAAATGGAATGGGATAAAAGATCACTTGAGATAAATGGGTAGAAAAATTAAAGGCCAGTGGACTTCCTTAGTTGCGCCTCACTGCTAATTTCCTCTTGGCCTGGTCTCAGCAAAGCTCTGTGACCCTTCTTCTCATCATTCCACTCAAATCCCACAGCATCCTCAAAGGGAGCACTTTCATTTTTAGGAACTCTGACAAATGCAGCTTTATGTTTAGAAACAGGGTTATTCCCATTTTCCCAGTGGAGATTTCTTTCACTTCCAACCTTTCTCCTCTCAGGGTCCCTTCCAGTCCCTAATGGAATCAATTTACCTCAGCCTCTCCATCTGGATTCAGTTGTGACCTAAATAAATGCTAGGTCAGCCCAGGAGTCAAGTACCTTTGCCATCACTCTATAAAGGGGAGACATCCTCTTAGCAGACTCTTCCTGGGTTCAGGACTTGTCTACAGAGTCCCAAAGAGTTTTATTCCATCCATGTGCTGGTGCAGAACACAATACTGATGAGGATGAAGTGGGACTTGATCCTGTAGAGGAGGAAAATAAATAAGAGGGAGGGTAGGGGGCTTTAGGACACAAAGTCATGTCGAGTTTGTTGAACTCATGTGGCCCAGCAGATCCCCGAGTGTCATATTCTGGGATCCTGAAGGGGTGACACTGGTTGGAGGATTCTGTTACTCTATCATCCTGGGCTATAAATCTCAGTTGCAGAAAATCTCAAGCACAATCAGATTTCTCAAGGTAAACTAATTGAAATTTGACTCTCTTACTCTGAAAGAGACCAGTATATGAGTTTTTCAGTCCCATACTCCTGTTGTCACTCTCTTTGCCTTCCCTCTCATGTGGAACCCAGACCCATGACAAGCAGGCGAAGTTTTGGACCATGATGGTTTGCTTCCTGAAAGCAAATAATTATAAAATCATTAAAACCAAATCATGGGCACAACAACTTTCAGGATGGAGCCTCAAAACAAATGTCTTCAGAGACTACTTTCTTCTATGTTCCCTGAGAGAGCATCAGAATTTGGCCTGGTTTATAATAACAGGAAGTCAAAAAATCGAAGGGAACACATAGATTTAATGGGAATTGTTTCTAATACCTTATTTTTGGTGTGCATTTCTGGACCTTTTTGACACCAAGGCATAAGGACTGATTTGCTATTGTAGCTTGTGTATTTAATTGATCTGAACTCTCTTTCCTTCATATTACTTAAAGGTCAGGTTTTAGACATGTTTTTAAAGGTTATTCCAATATGACTTGTGGTATACTCTCAGTGTGGAAACAGGACAACTTCTATTCAACCTATCTATCTCCTTCTTCATTATACACCTAAAACATTTGGTGTGAGTGTGTTAACATGTGTGCAGCTTCCCTGGCTTCAAGGTATTCAGTCTCCCCATGCAATGGAGAATGGAGCTGTCCACTTTTCTCTGATCCATGGATACCTCTTAGTGGGAGTGGCTTTCCAACAGGCAGCTTTGGTCTCTGGAAGCTGAGCCTATGTCTTCCCTGGAGTTTTGATTCAAGTGCTTCTCTCTTACAGTTGCCATTTCTAAGAGCTGTTGGCATGATGGAGACGCTCAATAGGTGAGTTACCTGGAGCCAGAGTAATGAGATGAGGTACCCCGAGGAGGTTTTCTCATGGATTCCTGATGAGAAAACCCTAAGACAAAAGGGAGCTTCTTTGCTTCATACTCCCTAGGGAGAAAAGACAGATTAGGATCCAGATTATGGAACCCCCTGCAACACTTTAGGAAACTCCCTGACTCTTCTAGATGAATACTGGGGAAATGTGGTAAGAAAATGAGGGTTTTGTGCCTCTGCTAGAGTCCCTCTTCTTTTGGGGACTAACCATGGTGAAATTCAGCTGATTCTTAGGTCACATTCAGCAACTCTTTTAAATTAGGGTCAAACTGTAGACTTCTGGGGATACACTCAAGGGTAAAATTCTCAATACATCACCTAATTTTGGCATCTCCATTGTCATTTGAGATGTGTTTCTGATGCTATGAAGGATAAATTTAGGGGCAGAGCCAAGGGGAGTCAAGGCTCCTAAGGGAGCAGAGCACAGAGTCCAAGGGTTGAGGTGTCATCTGTGAGATGAGCACTGTCTGATGCTTTTGTGTTCGCCTCTACTTGCAGGACAGAAGAAACACCCCAAGATGGATGCCTGGGTGTAGGGACAGGTGAGCTTTACATTTTGCTTGAATATCTATGTTCTATATCCAAATAGGAACAAATATTAAACTTTTTGTTTAATAACCACAATGGACACTCTCTAGTCATAGACCACATGTGCTATAAGAATAGGGTTTGCTTGAGAGGCCTGATGTAACTGGGGTATAAAACCATCACCAGAATTTTGTGTGAGAAAGAAGGATATCTATAGGAATTGGGTGAATGGCGAGAGATCAGGAAAAAGTTTTGCAGCATTTTGATTAGAGTTCCAAGACCCCTTTCTCTCACAGAACTTCAAATCTCCCTTGGAAACATTTATGTGAAAAATATGGCCAGAGTTTTCTTCCTCCAAATCCTGAAAAGAGAAGACCCAAGTCTATTCTTCATATCATGAGCAGACACAGCTCGGTTCACTGCTTCTGACATTGCTGTTTTTGTTGGCCCTTTTCTACTAGTCTGGAAGTGTTTACTGTATTCCTGAGAACATCCTGCTCTGTTGTCACCGTTACTTTAAGAAGCAAAGAGCTCTTTTCTGATCCAGCTACTCTTCCTGTGTCAAATTCAAAGAGAGGAACAGGGATGAGTATTGGCATCCAGACGCTCAGGTTCCAGTCCCTGCTATAGCTGGAAGAGCTAATAATTACCTCGTTTCTCATTGCCTCTCTTTTTCATTCTCCCAGTTGAGGTGTGTTGCACAGGCCTTGGTGACACTTGAAACATGATGATGTCTTGCTCCAGTCACTGAGGGAGGCTTCTGGAAGTTCACATTGGGGGTGAGGGTAAAGCTTTAGCTACAGGTCAAGCATCCCAGGCGAGCCCCAGAGTCAAGGCCTCAGAACAGCTTTTTTTTTTTAGTCTTTTCAGACATCATCAGATTCTTCAGTTCCACTGTTCTGACACCCGTGTGCTTCCCTCAGAGGGAAATGTCAACTCGGACTGACACTGAGTAAGTCCCTTTTCTGGCTCTGTGCAAGGCTTTGAGATCTACAGAATATATGTGGAAATATTAACAGTGACTGGAATACAAAGTCAAATAGGGCTCAAATTAGAATTAAGGGAGCTGATAATTCAGGGTCGATGCACATGCCCTTCTTGCAGCTGACCCTGTTCAATCTCTGGCACTGCATGTGGTCCACCAAGCATCCCATTAGTGATCTCTGAGGAAAGACTTAGGAGTCAAATTCTGAGATCACCTAGTATTGCCCAAACCCTATACTCTAGAATGAGCCAACAATAATCACAACAATATCACATGAGAGCTGGCAGCCCGAAAACCAGAATGGTGTAATCCCACATCAGTCTCAGAGATGCCTGTGACTGGGATGGGGAGCTGTCCTGTGGTCCTCAGAAGAAAACTAAACCGATTTCCCTCTTTGCTTTCCTCTCTCTGTACAGTTACTTGTGGACTCAGGCAACAGAGCTGGTGAGGAGAATGAAAGAGATTAAGGTAAGAGACCATTGGTCCCCATGTGTAGGCAGCCTGTGCCTGCCAGAACCAACTGGACATCAACCACCAGGCTCCATCTTCTAATTCAACAGTGAATGGTCTAATTCTCCAAAACATGTTTCTTTTTTCAAGGCTAGTATATTTTTGTTGGGTTTCAGTCTGGTTGACCTATCAAGTGTTGACAGGGCCGTGTTGAGGTCTCCCACGATTATTGTGTTATTATTTTTATCCTCTTTCAAATTTGTCAATAATTTTATGAGATATTTTGCTGGTCTCTCATTGGGTGCGTATATGTTTAGTAGTGTGATTTCTTCCTATTGCACATATATCTTTATTAGTACAAAGTACCCATCTTTGTCCTTATAACTTTTCTGAGTCTAAAATTTGTGTCGTCTGATATTAATATAGCCACTCCAGTTTTTTAAGGATGAGGTTGCTTGGATGATTTTCCTCCAGGCTTTGATTTTGAGTCTGTTTGTTCTGACTATTTAGGTGTGTTTCTTGTAGACAGCAGAAGGTTAGGTTAATCTTTTTTATCTATTTCACCACTCTGTGTCTCTTATCTTGTGCATTTAGTCCATTGACATTGAGGGAGTTGATAGTCATGGGGTTTGGTGTCATCATTGTGTATAAGTTTGCTGTTTCTGTTGGTATGTCTTGTCTTAGAGTAAACCTTTCAGCTTTTCTTTTAAGGCTGGTATTGAATCTGTAAAGTTTCTGAGCTCTTGCTTATCCGTGAAGCTATGAATTCTTCCTTCATAACCTGAACATGAGTTGGGTTGGGTAAAGTAGTCTAGGTGAAGCATCCATTTCATTCAGTCTTGTCACGATATCTCTTCACTGTCTTCTTGCCTTGAGAGTTTCTTGTGACTTGTCTGCTCTAAATCTTAAGGATGATCCTTTGATTGCAATTTCCTTTATTGATCTTGTAGCTTTCAGTATTTTATATCTATCTGTGGTATTTGTCATTGTGATTAGGATGTGTCTTGGGGTGCTTTTCCTGGGGTCTCTTCTAGTGGTACTCTTTGGGCATACAGGATATGATTGCATGCCATAGTTAGCTCTGGAAGTTTATCTGTAATGATGTCTTTGACTATTGATTCTTCACGGGGATTTTCTTCCTCGGTCTCTGGAACTTCAATGATTTTTATGTTGTTTCTGTTGAGTTTGTCAAAGATTTCTATTTTCATCTGTTCACATTCTTTGAGTATTTTTTCCATTGCTTGATTATTTGCTTTAAGTTTCTTTTCTAATTTCTTCTGCTGTATTGAGTTGTTCTGCATCTCATCTTCCAGCATGCTGATTCTGTCCTCGGCATCTGTTACTCTGTTTGTGAGGCTTTGCATTGAGGTTTCTATTTCATCTACTGAGTTTTTCAGTCCTATTATTTCAGCTTGGAGTTTTCTGATTGTGTTCTCTTCAGCTTGATCAATTCTTTCTTTGAGTTCTATAAACATCCTCCGTATTAGTACTCTAAACTCCTTGTCTGACATGTTATCTAAGTGATTGGTATTCTCTGTGACATCAGAGATGCTATCTTCATTCTTTATGCATGCTGTTGTCTGACATTGTTTCCTCATTGACACGGTTGTAGCACAACTTTTGCTACGTGTTGTGGTGGGGTTCATGGGTTGTGATATTTGCGCGGCCGCTCCGCTTTGTGCTGCGACAATGCTTCTACCTGATCGGTGAAAATGCTTCTACCTGATCGGTGAAAAGTGATGGGATCAAGTTGATATAGGATCCTGGAGAGTCTCTGAGCCGTCTCCCGCATGATCAGAAAGCCAAAAATGGAGTGTTGCAGGGCTTTATAAAGGCAGCAACAGGAGATGGGGACCGCTTTTGGGCTGGACCGCCTACCTGATCAGTGAAAAAGGATGAGATCAAGTTGATATAGGATCCTGGAGAGTCTCTGAGCTGTCTCCTGCAGGGGTCAGAAAGCCCTCAATCAAAAAATATTTTTTGTTTTGGTGGGCAATTAAAATATTTTATGTAAAAAAGAGTGAGACCTGGCTCCAGGTCTCAGTGTTTGATATTGTTTCTCTGTCTCACGTTTTCCAGCAACTGGACTTTGAAAATGACTGGAAGCTAATCAATGTGTTCATCAGTCATGCCCATGAGTGTTACCTGTGTCCAGCTGATGGTCAGGTAAGCTTTAGGATTAGAGGAGCATGAGCACAAGGATGATGTTGGGAGCAGACTGAATGTGTAAAACCTGCTGACTTTCAACTTGATATTGGTGGCATGTTCCACAATATGTCAAGGCAAATTAAAATTTTTTTTCTCTCTAAGGATTAAGACACTGTACACAGACATATAGATTTCCATTTTGCCTTCTTATTGACTCATTTCCTCTCTCCCTTTAGTCCTTCTTTACCTTCCTTCCTTTAACTTCTTTTCTTAATTCCATCTGTTTATTTCTTCTTTCCTTCCTTCCATTCCCTCCTTTGTACTTCTTTCCATCCTTCCTACACTCCTTCCTTCAGTTATTTCTTCCTTATTTCTTTCCTTCTATTCTTCTACTTCCTTCCTATCTTCATCCTTTATTCCTTCTCTCCCTCTTTCCTAATCTCTTTCCTTTCTTCCCAGCTTCATTCCTTCCCTTCTTCCCTCTTTACCAGCTTCTTTCAATTTTTCTTCTTTTATTTCTTTCTTCTTTCCTTCCTTCCATTCCTTCTTTTTCTGTACTTTTATCCTTCCTTTTGTTCTATCCTTCCTTCCTTTTCTTTTTTCCTCCTTCCATCTTTCTTCCTACTCATTCCTTCTGCTTCCTGTCTGTCTTCCTCTTCCCTCCCTCTCTCCCTTCTCTCTTTCTCTCCTTTCCCTCCCTCCTTATCTACCTTCCATTTTTCTCTTTTCCCTCCCTCCCTTCCTTTTTTTCTCGCTTTCCTACCTCCCTTTCTCCCTTCCTCCTCCCTCATTTTTCCTTGCTTCCTTCTTTGCTGCCTTCATTTCTTCCTCCTTTCTTCCTTCCCTTTATCCATCTCTCCTTCCTTGTTCCCTTCTCCCTTCTCTCTTTCCTTAATTTTCCTTTTTTGTTCCTTTCTTCTTTCTTTCCTTTTTTCCATCCTCCTCACTTTCTGCTATTTCTTCTTCCTTTCTTTTACTCTTCATTTTTATTCCTCCCTTCCTCCCTTCTTTCTTCCCTTCCAAAATCAAAAAGTGCCACTGGCAACACCACTGAAAGAAAAGACAAGGGTGACTTCGTGGATTTTAGAATACCAACTGATTTCGCATGCTGTCCTCCTCTGTGCTCAACATGTTTCCCTATTCACAGAACAACTTTGTGAGAAGTGCCATGAATAATCTGACTGAAGCCCTGGACTTCCTGTATCGGAGGGTAAGCCTGGTGATAACTTCTCCATCTCCATGGGGCCTCAGTCTTGAGATTCTCCGTCTCCTCTCATAGATGAGAGTGTTTGTGGGCAGTTTCTGGGTGTCTCTTAGACTCCACTCAGACTCCCTTAGAGCTCCCAGGAGGGAAACGGAGATTGACAGAAATGGAAGCTCTGGTGAAACCCTTTTTTCCTTTGAATACTTGAGAACTTGAGTCATTGACCCAACGATTAAACCCCTTTCTTCTGTTTGGGTAGTGACTACTTGGAGGGGATCAGAAGCCTTTTGAGTCCTTTTCAAGAATGACCCTGCTGAATGAGGCAGTTTTTGTTTATTCTGTAGAGCCCTATGATCTTCACATCACCATCCCTCTCTATTCTTTCTGGAAAGTGACTTTTATGTCAGAGAAGATCTCCTACCATGTTGAAACAGTGGAAGTGGAGAAATCTACTGGGGAGTAGTAAAGGTCACATTTCTGGAATGTCTCAGCTTCAGGGCCAGCTCTCATGTCCTAACCCAATTATTCATTGACTCAAAGGATTGGGTACTTAAACAAAAATGAGTCAAGATCAGCTCATCCCCAAATGGCAACCAGTCAGGCATTCCAGAGATATCCCAGTTAAGGTTGGAGATTTTGAAAATGCCTAGCTTCTCCCTTTTCCACTTTTAGGTTCCTAGATCATTTGTGAATCTGGTAGATCTCACAGATATTTTGGAGTTGTCTGCCTCTGGAGCTCAGGACAGGTAAGAAGAGTAGTGCAGTGGATGTTTTCTGAGTTGCTGCCATGGGACAAGAACTTGGTAGATTTATTCTTTACCTGAATTAATTCTTCAAGGAGATGGATGGATGGAGGCATAGAGGCAGTGAGCCCCCTGAGCTTAGTAAGCAGAATAGATAATGAAGACCCCAAGTATGTCTTTAGAGGGTTCTTAGAGATTGAGGATATAGGACATAGCAGTGTTAGAGCATCTGCTTGAAATCCTGGGTTTTATTCTGGCACAATTTTTGTTTTAATTGAAAGAATTTATTTTGGAGAAAGTAGAGGACTAGTTATGGAAGGAAAGTCTGATGAGAAGCAAAGAAAAAAACAAAGAAAATGGCATATCTGCTCTAATTAGTGTAATGCCAAAATTCAATCTCTTCCAACCTCCTGTCCCAAAAGGTTTTGAGCATTTAGCTCGGTGATAGATTGCCTAGTTTGTGGTTGTGAAGCTCTAAGTCTGAGCCCTTTCACCATACACACACACACACACACACACACACACACACACACACACACACAAATAAAATTACATCAGAGGTTAAAAACTAACTTTAATGGTATTAGGAGAGGTAGATTTGACAGAGGTAAAAAAGGAATCCTTTTCCTGGGACCAACAACAACAACAACAACAAAAAGTTCTAGCCTAGCTTTTGGTCTACGACCTGTTCAACAAACAAGATCTCCAATTCCAGAGGTCTGACTAAGACAATCGCAACTGAACAGGTCTCCTGGAAGCATAATGAAAGAGTCTAACCCATGCTCCATCCTAGGAGCAACATAATGACCAAGTGACCAAGACCACCAACTACAGAAGATGAATTAAAACGACACTGAAAAGCAGAACTGCTAGAACCACAAAGAAAGACTTCATCATAAGCTCCATTCCTTGAGCTGTACAGACACCAAGATCTCTAGATACAGAGGTCCGATTTTATCATCCATGACGAAGCAGAAGTCTTTCATACATCACAAAAGCACCAAGGGAAGAGTAAATGATCATGAAAGGAGTCTATAGTTAATCCCATGACAGTATACTTCAGGGGTGGAGAAACCCTATTTCTCCTAGGCCAATGGAATTCCTTCTATAATATCCCCAATAGTTACAGTGTCTATTCAGGGGGAAAAGAAAAATAAAGCACAAAATAATCATTTTCCCACATATACATTTATTGATTAATCGATTTTTATTGACATCTTTATTTTGGTGTAGATATTGAAGTTGATGTCTCCAATTTTATTTTATTTTATTTTATTTTCTCTTTCTCTTTTTCTTTTTGAACTCCAGCATGGTTTGATTTCAGAACTGAAACTCTTGTGTGGTGCTTGTGTTTATTGCTGTAGTGCTCACTGAATTTTTAATTTGATATTTCTTTCTGTATTGATGTTGGTGTTTCAATTACCTTTTTCTTGTCCTCGCTCAAACAGAGGTTGAAAGCCTCTAGAAGGACTCCACTCATTTTCAGCTTATTCTATTTATTTTATTTTTTATTTTTCCTTATACTTTTACTCCATTCTATTGCTTTTCTTTCCTTCAAACAAAACCACATAATTCAAATTATCGAGCTCCACCTCTCAAATAGAGGGGGAAACAAAGGAGGGTACCAGGACCAAACAGATATATGATCATTAATAGTAAGCTAGACAAAGAAGGGACCACCTACTCTAGCAGCCTGGGGGATGTTAGTGGGGGATATGGGTTACAGGAAGGGAACGGGGATGGGGGAGGACAAATTGGTGATGGGTATTCCCCTGATTCAATGTTAATATGTACCTAATATGCTACTGTGAAAGATATGTAAGCCAATATGGTCAAAATAAAAATTAAAAAAAAGGGGGGATGCTTTAAATTTGCATGTAGGAGGCTTGAAATCCGTCATGGAAGCCTAATGTTCCTCATACCCCTGCTGGGTATATGAGTCCATAGCAAGAAGCAGAGTAGAGAGAACTTGGTCAAACCAGCATTGCTTTGTCACCAGCAAAATAAAATTGGCTTTGGCAAAGACATTTATAAGGTCAGAAATATTGCTTCTGAGGACAGGATACAATATGACATGTTTTCTTCCCAGAACTTGAATTCCAAGTCGTAATAATTCTGATATAAAATATAATTTAAAGATCTTAATTCCAAATTCTAAGGTTTCTTTATTTTCATGGGGAAAAAGAGTCCCTTTACATAGGTAAGGGCAGAGAGACCCGAAGGCAGAGGCACTTAATTCAGAGGACATAGTAAAAGATAAAGTAGTCAGGTTCTAAAGAGGATGAAAGGAAGTACTGGGAAAGGAGTAAACCTGATGATCCTGGTGGGGAGAACAAGGGGGGCTTTTCCATGACGATTGTTCCCCAACCCTCAGGGGCAAACGGATAGATAAACCTATTCTATGTCACGTGATACTGGACTTTGCTTACTTTCTTCTTTCATCTGCCAATTCTCTGACTTCCATCTCTCCTTACACCAGAAGAATTTATCGTAGCCCAATCTCGATAACAATAATACTGGAAGCCACAATGAATGCTTTCTATTCGAAATACATTCTGACTTTTTTTGGTGGATGGGGGGGTGGAGGTTGTTATTCACTAGACTTCAGGCATTTTCCAGTCTTCTTGGGACCTATAAGTCTCATTAAAGGCTGTATCTTAACCTGTATTTATACTATTATTTGCCTCTCTTAGGGTAGATAACACTATGCCCTTATTCTGTATGTTTTATTTTCTGCAACAGCATGGAGTCCTGCAGGTGTGCAGAGGAGATGATCTTATATAAATCTTTTACAAGGCAGTCTTATCAGGTGAGGCCACTCTGGGAACTGACTGCTGGTTCCCAGGAGCTGGAGTCCTGGAGAAGAATTGGGATTGGGAAACAATTGAGAGAGAGTTGACAAATTGTTTTTTTCCAACTGAATCCAGGATGAGTGAGGTACCAATGAGTGGTTCTGTTCAATTTCTCTCGCTGATGATCTTACTGTGTGTTTAGTAGTGTAAGCTCCTCTAGGGAAGCAGAACCATGGGGTCCATGGTAGAATATCAGCAGGAAGATGTTGAAAAATTTTTTCCAAATTTATCAAAATGCATTTTCAAGATGCGTTTGCTTCCACTCTCTCTTGAATCACTGCAAGTCAAAGGTAGGACAAAGCTTGTGGATGTAAGTTTTCTAGACTATAGTATTTATGGCCAATTGACATTATTGTTCCCATGAACAAAATCTCCAAGCCCTTTTTCCAGTTAACATGATTTTTTATTCAATAAAAGTGTTATAAATAAAGTCCTAGAACATATATATCACTTCATCCATGAAACTTATTTTGATTAACAAGTCCATATTTAAAACATAACCCTTGATGTGAGTCTGAGAGTGGTGCATGTTTATTTGCTGTCATTTCCTTCCAGAACTTCATGTTTGTCTTTGACACTAGCTGATGGTGGGCATTTAGCAGGAAATGGAGCCCCATTTATTATCTATAATAATCTATCATTACAGCAGGAGGGTTCTTCTGAATAGCATAGAATTTGGCATAGTGGTTATAATGAGCCCCAGGTATGAAGAACAGTAGACAGAACCCTCTGATGGATCTTGGGCTCATGCTTCTCTACTCCCTTCTTTAGGAATCTTGGGAAAGGGCTCTAGCCTCCAGCAAGTACAACCAGAAGGAATTCTTCGCTCTGGTGTTCCAGCCCTTCTTCTATGAGACAGACCTGCCTCCTCTCTTGGTGAGACTGTGAGCCCTCTCCTACAAAGGAATTAATCCTGGCACTGTGCTTAAGGTTTCTTCCTGGTGATTTTTATTTATATCTGGAGGATAAAATATGGGTTTTCTGGATGCAATCAAAGGCAAGGCCCAGGTGTTTCTACCAAACCTATAATGTAGCCTTTGGGGGAAAACACTGTGTAGAGGAACCCTCATACAGCAATCCTGGGGATGGGGGTTGGGGAATAAAGATCTGGAAGCAATATCAACACAGGCAATAATCTACACATTTAGGGAGATAAAACAGGCTCAGGAACTTCCACCAAGACTATATGCAAGACTCCAAATGGGCATTGACAGGCAGACAGGCTAGCTGTGAGACCAAAACTGGAAGAAGTCTCTCTGACCAGAGGTTTTTGTTGGGAAGAGTAGGACCAGCCATGGGGTGGAAAACAGCTAGGGTAGGGGGCCAATCCAGAGGTACTTCCCACTCAAGTGTGAAAAGCACATGCAAAGAAGAAATATCTTAGAGAGAGAACCTGTTGCTCCAACATTGTTTTGAACTTCCTAGTATAATTTTTCGAGGAGTAGGAAGCACCCTGGACACAGGTCCTTAGTAGTTGGACTATCCGCTGAAGCTACTGAGTTCCCTCCAGGACTTCCCTGATATTTCAAGGCTGGACTCAAAGGAAGAAGAGGAATATTAGTTCCTGTCCTCCTGCTACTTGGCTATGTTCAGTCATTACTCTATTACTGCTCTTTCTATTTAAAATTTTTATAGTGGTGGTCCTTCATCTTTTTTAACAGGGGGCCAATTTACTGTCCATCAGACAGTTGGGGGGCAGACTATAGTTTTAAAAAATTATGAACAAATTTCTATGCACACTGCAGATATTTTATTTTAAAGTAAAAAACAAAATGGGAATCAAATGTAATACTTAAAATGAAGAACAAATAAAGTTGAACCAACAAACGTAGCAGTATTTTAATGAAATCTATGTTCCTGCTTTTCTTGGGTCATAGTTTGAGATCCCCTGCCTGAGACTGAAAGGAGGCATCAAGTGATAGAAGGAGGCATTGAAGAGTGCAGCACACATCCCACACATGTGCACTGTGGTCCTGAGATGAATTGGGTGCTAAGAGAGACAGGCATTGGCAGAAAAACATCAGCAGGCTGGTTAAATGTTCTACATGGGCCATGTGGTCTGCAGGACCCTTGTTTTACAGGGAGACAGGATATGAAGGAGCAGTCATATTTGTTGGCCCCACAGACAAAGTGCCGGATGGTGTTCTTAAAAGTATGCATATATATTGGAAGATGGGATGGATGGAGTAAACGTGTCAGGATGGAAGGGGCCATCTTTCCTGATAAGAAGTCTCCAAAGTGTTGGGGGAGTCCCTAGTTTTGGGGAAATTGTATGCACTGCACATTTCTTATTCTTATTGGGTTCTCTTTTAGAAGGAGCATCCCTTACAGGAACAGATTGCACTGGATGTGCACCTCTGGAACAGCATGGTGAGTGTTTGTGGTCCTGAGAGGGCACCATAATGCCAAGCTAGGGGAGATGGTTCAGTATAGTGAGAGGAGGCAGGGATCCCAGTGCACCACTTTTCTGCCCAGTTCTCTAAGGGATGGTAGGATTTCAGCATAATCCACCGAGGATGACTCTAGAGCACTAGGGATCTCTCATTTCCAATCCCAGTGATATTTCTGATCCCCTTGCCCAAGGGTCTGTACTATGGCATTAGATGCATCATTCCCACCATTGAGAGTATTGCTTAGTCTGTGGAACCTCAAGTGAACTGGGAATCAAGAATTGGTTTACCAAGTAAAATTGGTCAAACTGGCCTTATTCTTGGGGTGCTCTTTTGTTGAGCTGACTCAGATGCCCAGCTGGTTTGGAAATGGGCTTCAGCACTGTAAAAATCCCTTTGCCAGTCTCATCCTGCCTCTCATAAATTGGGTAACTTAAGGTCTCCACTCAAAATCTTCAAGCTAGTCAACACCCTCTGAAAGCAAGGGTGTGAGGAATCCCAATGCTATAAAGATAGTCATCTGTGGTCATTAGAATTGACAGCAGGGGCTTGAGCAATAGCAAACTGGTAGGACATTTGCCTTGCACAATGCTGATCCAGGACAGACCTCAGTTCGATCCCTGGCATCCCATGTGGTCCCCCAAGCCAGGAACAATTTCTGAGCACATAGCCAGGAGTAAACTCTGAGAGTCACTGGGTGTGGCCCAATTACCCCCCCCCCAATAAGAAGTGACAGAAAACCCTTGTTTTCTGAGAATTAGGGTGAAGGATTGACACAGAATAGTTTTTCTCATATATGGGACATAAAGGGACATATGAGGGAAGAATAAATGCTGAAAGACAATGCAAAAAAATTAAAAACTGGTGTTCAGTAGGAAACATGCTTCTTGAGGGGATTGGGGGGAGAGGATGGGGAGGTAACAACACTGGTGCAGAGACATGTTCCCTCAGGAGGAAAAAGTGGTGCTCCAAGGTGGCTACAAATGTGAAATTCTATCAGCAGCAGTGTGTAAACCAAAATGAAAGCAATTATACAAATAAAAGCATCCCTGTTAGAGGAAGACTGGTGGGTAAGAGATAAATAGGAGACAAAGGGGAAACTGCTGGAGGAAAGAGAAGGCAGATGCAAAGATTGATGTAGGAGTTTGTATGCCTGAAACCCAAATTTGGCATTTCATGGAAATCAATAGTAACATCAAAACACTCAAAACTCAAACCAAAATTATAGAGAGGGTTGGGGCCAATATTCCAAGGAAAATAAGCGACACCAGAAATTGTTTTCTGTGTTTAGTTTACTTTTTATCTTTTCTTTTTTCGGGAGGAGAGTTATCCTCTGGTGGTGCTCAGGACTTACTGCTGGCTGTGTGCAGGAGTAATTATTTGGAAGTGCTCAAGCATTACTTGATAGTGCTCAAGGGACCAAAGGATGTCAGGGATTGAACCTAGGTCAACCTCATGCAGGGCAAATGCCCAATCTCTGTCCCATCTCTCTGTCCCATTACTTGTGTTTATATGTAGATGCCTAACATTTAAAATAAAAAGATTATTTTTTGGGGGGAAGACATAGCACAGTGGTAGGGCATTTGCCTTGCATCTAGCCAAGCCAGATGTATGCTGGTTAGAATCCCAGCATCCCATATCATCTCTCTTGCCTGCCAGGAGTGATATCTGAGCAAAGAGCCTGGAGTAACCCGAGTGCCACTGGGTGTTATCCAGAAACCAGAAAAAAATAAAAAGTTTTATTAGGGTACAATAGCACAGCGGTACAGCCTTTGTCTTGCATGCGGCTGACCCAGGACAGACCTGGGTTTGATCACTAGTGTCCCATATGGTCCCCCAAGCTAGAAGTGATTTCTGAGTGTATAGCCATGAGTAACCCCTGAACATCACCGGGTCTGACCCAAAAACCAAAATAATAATAATATAATTATAACAATAATAAGTATATTGCTCAATTTATCGCAATTAGTATTTATTGCTCAAATTATCCCACTAGCTTCATTTCCTTTAACTGTCATACCTATCAGCACTCTCTAGAATTCCCTCTTCCTGTTATTTCTGCTGTATCACACCTTTGTTCAAAAAGCTTCTTATCATTCAGAGCATATCCAGATTTCATTCTTTATAAAAACTAGACATTCTAGACATCCTTATATATAGTCTGAGGACCCAGCTATATTCACCTCACTGCCGCTTGGGGTACTGTTGAATAAATGGAACTGTACAAGGACCCTAAACATTCTTTTAACACAAAGTGGTTTGGTTATATTAAATATAAGTGGCTTGGGTATAATAAAGGAACTTAACTTCCTCTTAAACATAAATTAATATAAACTACCAAATATTTATACCTAATACAAAATGAGGTGGACACTGGGAAAGGGCATAGAACCCTATATTTGTCCATTTACCATTACTCCTTTATATCAGGATACAAAGGATATATCTTAGAGAAGCAGAGATGTGAGAAACAGGAGGGGCCTCAAAACCCAAATGCATAACTGAGAGACTAGCCCCTGATTGGTCATAAAACTCTGACTCTTTGAGACTCTCTACTGGAACTCAGAAACCAGGATCCTTGCACTTGTTCCATTTCTCTGTGTTTAGACTTTCTTCCGACAGAATCAGGAAGGGTGGATTTGGGATCAGGATTCTTCTCATTGCAATGAGCTTCCCCTTTGGGCAGCTACAGAATACCTTCCCTCTAGTGTTCTTTGAAATTCCAAGAAAGGTTCCTCTTCTAGGATTTAAGTATGCTTGGGATCAGGGCCGGAAATGCATGTTTTTAATACATTCTGGGGTGATGATGCTGAGGCCCAAGATCAGGGCCCAAGAAACACTGATGTGTATCTTCTTCAGCAACACCCAGAAAACTACCCTTCTAGCATTTTGTATTCTAAAGTTTAGCTTTTCTTCTAGATGGAACCAGCGGGACACAAAGAAAAGCCATACAGTGCAAGAAACAGGAAGATGGTGCAATGTCCCCCAAAGGTACCTAAGGACATGGGAGAAGGAGGGAGTCTTCTGCTGAATTTCAGAGTGAACAAGGGTACCTAGGAGGATTTTTTTGTGTGCCTGAGTCATTCTCTCCTTAACAGGTTAGGATATTGTCTTCCTTATTATAGATCTAAACAAAATCTTACATACTTTGCACATAGAGAATTTTACCTGGGGCAGAAAACTATTTACTAACTAAAGTTCCTACTACTCTCCGTAAACAATTATTTGTCTCGTCTGGCCCAAAATGTAAAGTTAGGTACCTTAAGCATGTGCCTGCCAAATAGTGGATATAGACTTAAGTTTACTGATTCAGTACATGTAAAAATGACAAGATATGAATGAAAATACCTTTAATATTTTCATAGAATATTTGCTTTGTGACAACTTACTCAGTTTTCTTGTTAGTTATAATAAGACCTATATCATTCATCTTCCTCTCTTCTTTGACAGTCAGGATGTTTAAAATAAAATGATCATATTTTGCATGATAAAATAACAGAGAGCATTATTTTGCCTTCTAGAAACACTGGGTAGAGATTAAGAGATGGCACCTAATGTAAACTGGGCTTTTCAAAGCATTTTGGGCCTTCCTGCAGGGAACTAAGTCATTATAGAAAAGAAAATTTAGAGAATCATTTCTGGCATGATTTCTTGCAATCCTCTCTTGTATTAGAGAAAACGAGCTGTCTGCATGACTAGGTAATAAAGCCCGCAGATTAAGGGATTCCAAGATTATGATTTCAACCCATTATTTTTCTCTGCAGAAACATCCCTATCTGTTCACCTACAAAAACAGCAACTATCAACCCAAATGGTCTTTAAACTCTCCATTATTAACGGTATGTTGACTTTTTTTTGAGTGGACTAACATGCATATAATCCAGGGACTATGTTTCTTGCTGAGAGCTTGGAACCTTTCAAGGGCAGTGTGTGTCTTTATCCTGGCAAGTCACAGCATGTCTGTCTTCAGATGATTCCATCTTTAGAACAACTTAACAACCAGAACCCTGTGGCTTCTTTATATATTGGGATGGGCTAGGAATATAAGCTCTGCCTACTCATCTGTCATTTATAAGTAAGAGAAAGTTCTTAAGGCCCTTCCCAAGACCCTGAATGAACTCAAAAGAATAAACTCATTTTAGCCTTAAATTGGAGATAGAATATGTCGAAAGAGTGGATGCTCAGGAGGAACATACAGGCTGGGAAGAAGTCCAAGAGACCAAAGTGGGTATAACCTGAACATTGTAATTTTCTGGAAAGAATTTACAAAAGTGAGATTGAGATGGAGAAAGCACCTTTGAATTAGAGTATTTGGAAAGGAAATCAAGAAATCAAGAAAACTGGGGTATAGATATTGAAGAGAAAGAAATCACGAATGGCACTTCATTTCTGTTTTGTGTGTCTATTTATTCACTGCATTGCAGTATTCACATGTTTCTTATTTTCTTGTCTCATTTCAGCTCAAACAAGTGCCATTAGAATGCCAGGACAAGTCTCCCTCTTGGACTGTTCCCAAATCAGGTACATAATTTGAATGAAGCGAGGTTGAAACGAAACTAATAGTAGTACTCTTAGAATTAAGGAAGTGTTTTGACAACATCTCAGAGATGAGAGGGTTCCCAAGAACAAGAGAATCAATCTGTTTTTGATTTATACTGTATTTAATTTTCCACTTTGACTAAATTTGATAATATCATTACCCACTGATGTTTTGACCATAAATTGTGCTGATTCTTCGAAGAACACAATTTTTAAAGTTTTTTGTTTGAATAATTTCTTTTTTAAGCACCAGGGAGATGCAAATCAAAACAATGAGGTACCATCTTATGCCACAGAGACTGACACACATCACACAGAAAAAGAACAATAAATGCTGGTGGGATGTGGGGAGAAAAACATTCTCTTTCACTCCTGGAGGGAATGCCTTCTAGTCCAGCACTTATAGAAACTATTATGGAGAGTCCTCAAAAAAACTTGGAAATTGAGCTCCCATATGATCTAGCTGCATTATTCCTAGGGATATATCCTAGGAACGCAAAAACACAATACAAAATGCCCTCTGCATGCTTATATTCTTCACAGTGCTATTTACAATAATCAGAATCTGGAAACAACCAGATACCCTTCAACAGATGAATGGTAAAGAAACGGTGGTACATCTACACAATGAAATAATATGCAGCGATTTAAAGAAACAAAGCCATGGATGCATTTTGAAGAGCTTGGTTTTTAGCTGAGTGAACTCATATTGTTTCTCCTGCCAAAACGCCTACAGGGAATGAAACTATTCTTCAAAAAGTTCTTACTTTGGGGGGCCAGCAGTAGGGCCTTTGATTTGCACATGGCCTACATAGGATGGGCATGGGTTTGATCCCTGGTGTCCCATATGGTTCTCCCAGGCCTGCCATGAGTGATTTCTTAGCTCAGAGCTAGGAAGAAACCCTGAGCTCAACTGGTATGGGTCAAAAACCACAACCCCCCAAAAAAGGTCTTCATTTGTCCAATGTCATATCTGGTCCCTCCACAGCAGAAGCCTGAGGGCAGCCATCTTGGGTCTTGGTGGTGGGTGGAGCAAGTTAAGATGCCAGGCAAGTCCGGGGTGCAGGGGCACAAGCCACTCCTTGGTGGGCTCCCACAGTGGCCAGTCAGCTCCCCCATCAGCAGGGCTTCCTCCTCAGCCTCATCAGGGGTTGTGACCAAATTATGAAGGAGAAGTAATCAATGTGGGCCACGAGGAAGATCAGCTAAAATAATTTGTTGAACCAGAAAAATATTAAGACATCTCTAACCAGAAAAGAATAGTTATTATGGTAGGAATAGGCTATTCACAAGAGGAAATTCAAGAATCGCTTAGTAAAATGAAATATGATGAAATCACAGCTACTTATTTGTTACTGGGGAGAAATATTTTCAGAGCAGGATGCTTGCCATTCGAGCTCTAGCAACAGTCTTTCACTTGCCAATCTTTCACCTTAGCCAAGCAGGAACTTTAACAATAGCACTGGAGTGATTCTCCTCACCACGAAGTGCAGAGAAGCATATTTCTTCAAGTCAGAAACAATAGTGATACAGTGACCATGCTGGACCAGTCATTCCTTCAGTTGTGGCATATATGAAAAGGAATCAGACCAGCACTGCTGTTAGTGTGTTCAAAGAAGACTGAATCGCATCCCACAAGTTGGGTAGCAGTGATGCCGAAGGGTATTGCTCCTGCTAGAACCCTGCTCAGGAATGAGGACAACTCTAGCAAGGTAGATATTCCTGAGTACAAGAAAAGCACCACTGTTCCCAGCAGTAATACTGCATCAGGTGGCATGGCAAGACGGAACAGTTATGTGTGCAGTGAAAGAACTACTGGTGATTCAGAATGGTGTCGCTAGTCACCAGGTAAATGCAAATCAAAAGAAGATTCTTTTAATCTCTTATCCACTCTTTTAAAATGAGACTGAATGCTTTTTTGATGTGTGTAAAGTTGTACCAGATATTATGAACAACAATATGACATTCCTCCAAAATTGGGTATTGAGTTTCCCTATGATCCAACAATTCTGCTAAGGACCGCAAAACACGATGAAGAAAAGGCAAATACACTCCTATGTTTAGTGAAGTACGAACACACTAGTGAATAAAAAAGCTATGGATCATCTATCTATACAAACAAATACTACACAGCTTTTAGGAAAAAAATGAAGTCATAATATTTGCAGATACATGAATGTTCATGGACAGTATCATGCTAAATAAAATGAGTCAGAGGGATATATATGTATATATAGTAAATCCAAAGAAACATAGTAGCTGAAATATATATTAAAAATAGCAAAGAAATGAAGGTCAGGACAACTATTCCACGGTAGGAAGCTTGCCACCATAGGAAAGAGAAGTTAGGACAGAGCAGGGCCCACTAGGACAATGACAGTGGGAAGTGCTCTTTCAGGACAAGAAATGTACTGAAATACTTACCTGGCAGGGGAGGTACCATGATCACAAAGGTGGTTTCCCCAGGGTGAGGCTTATCCATTTCACTCCGGATGTGCTGACCCCTGCGATTTCCCCAAATGTGGGAAACTAGACTGCAAAATTTGTGGTAGTGGGGGACTGCATTCGTGCTCTCCCCTTAAAAAAAAAAACAAAAGAATGTCCTGAAGTTCTGAAAGGAGGTAAAGTGATAGACATGATACCCTTCAGTAACAGTATTTCAAACCACAGACCCTCAAAAGAGGGTCTGTGCCATAGAGGCAGACTGGGACACGCATGAGAAGGAACTGGGGACATTGGTGAAGGGAAGTAGACATTGGTGAAAGGATATGAATGTGAACATTGCATCACTCACAATCATTTATGGGGTCTGGAGAGGTAGATTGGAGGTAAGCCATTTGCCTTGCATGCAGAAGGACGGTGGTTCGAATCTCAGCATCTTATAAGGTCCCTTGAGCCTGCCAGGAGTGATTTCCGAGCGTAGAACCAGGAGTAATCCCTGAGAGCTGCCGGGTGTGACCCAAAAACCAAACAAAAATCATATATGAACAACTT
Organism: Suncus etruscus; assembly: GCF_024139225.1. NCBI lineage: Eukaryota > Metazoa > Chordata > Mammalia > Eulipotyphla > Soricidae > Suncus > Suncus etruscus. The sequence continues at coordinate 96,318,393 of NC_064859.1, forward strand.
TGCAATGTTATATCTCACAGTGATTCTTTCAATTCATCAAATGCTTAATACAACTCCTATTTCCTTCCAATGGCCTCTTTGTACCCTGACTATTTACTTCAGGACATCAGTTTTTATCAAACTTTAGCACTCCCCTCTTCTAAAGCCAGCTTCATGTTTTAGTTCCCCAAACACACTCATACATGTTCCAAAGGGGAAGTCAGTCTTTCAAACCCCCTAGCAGCTATTTCTGAATCTCAAAAAAATGACTTGCTTTTGACATCCTAGTTTTAGTTCATTGGCTCTTATATCCAGATGTCTGTTGTGTTTGAAGACCTATGTGTCTGCAGTGACAGAGAAAACCAAATCTCACACTTTCCTCTGCTTCTGTTCTCAGTTCACAAACTGAAGCCTGCTGACATCAGCATAGTCGCAGCTGTGGGTGACTCTTTCCTGGTAAGTTAGACCTCTAAAAAGAGGAAATGGGGTAAAATATAAAATAAATATAAATATATATATAAAATATATACAGATATAAATATAAATAAATATAAAATGGAGTAAAATATGGCTGTTAGTATCACTCAGAGCCTCTTCCTCACTCTTAGGCAGCTGCTGGGACCAAGTATACACCTCAGAACTTAAGTCACTTGAATGAGTATCAAGGCCTGTCACGGAGGTGAGTCAATGTGTGGCAAGTCCCTAAAGACCCCTAATATCTGGACAGGATACACCCCCCCAAGCCCTGAAGAAAACAATTTCTGAAGCACATTGTTCTTCCACTGGAAACTTCTAGATTTCCTTGCAGGATGGTCGTTTTCAGATTCCTCTAACGCCCTAATTTGGGTAACCCCTGTCCAGGATTGCTATTGAGAGCTTGTGATGCCTACTCTAAATTATTTTTATCACATCCATGCTCCCAAAAGACACATCAATGAACAGCACTGGTTTCTAGAACATACCTATCATGCTGCACAGAGCCTTCTTTCAACTCTGTGTCCAGGACACCATTGAAATGCCCAGCATTCTGGAGTCTGTCATTTCTGCCACCACACCAGTCGGTGTGGTCACTGCATAGAGTTTAGCTCCACATGTTTGGAGAACCATAGACATTTTTCCAAAGCTCTTAGCTGAGAACACGGGCAATTCAGGAATCAATAGATTGACCCAGCTCTGGAATGCTGCGCATTGTATCACCTGAAACCCAATGAAATTTGATTTATTCAAATGTTAGATGCCACATGGATTCTAGATTCCTTGCTAAAAGAGAAAGTCTATTGTTGCAATTCAGCCCTTGATGGGGTTGACTGATGGAGGGATGGAGGATGAGGTCTTTCCCCTCCAGCTCGGAGCACACATCTGCCACCCTGTCCAGCTGATGGTTTTGAGGTGAAATGGCGGGTAAACAGCTCCAGACAGTCAGGCTTGTGGAAATATTAGCTTTATTCGGTGGACAAGACTGAAGTCCAAAGCCTCAGCATCAGTTTCAGCCAAAAGCTCGTCGCCTTCCACAGACCCTTGTTTTTATCCCCCAGAATCAGGTACCACCCAATGGTGGGATCAGATACCACCCAATGGTGGAAGCAGAATCAGGTCCCACCCTAGGGTGAGGGCAGAATGCCAGGTCACACCGTAGGGTAGGGCACAATCACGGATCAGATTAGAATCAGTAACATAATAATCCCCTAAAATATTTAATACACAACAGTCTATGTTTTATTTTGTTTTTTATTTTTTGAACCATAAGTGCTCAGGGATGACTCCTGACTCAGTGATCTGGGATTATTATTATCCCTTATAGTGCTTAGGTGTCCCTATGTTGGGTCTGGAATCAAATGGCATTCAGCCATATAGACGGCAAGCACCTTGACTACTGTACTATCTCTCTAGCTAAAACATGTTATTTAAGGGCTGGAGAAATAGCATGGAGGTAGGGCTCTTGCCTTGCATGCAGAAGGATGGTGGTTCGAGTTCCGATATTCCATATGGTCCCCCAAGATTGCCAGGAGCTATTTCTGAGCATAAAGCCAGGAGTAACCCCTGTCAGTTGTGGCCCCCCACCTCCCCCAAAAAACATGGTCTTTAAAACAGGGTTTATCAAGTCAAACAAAAATAGGAAAGAAGCCTTCCTAACTGTGCTCTCTATAACAAAAGGAACAGTACACAGTTTAGGGGCTGGTGAGTTCATCTATGTTTTGAATGCCAAGTAGGTACAACACCTCAAAGACAGGGCTTACTTAGTTCTTGTCTAGTTGAAAAGCTACAAGGGGAGGAAAACTGCAAAAGGCATGCTTTTTTAAACATCCATGTGGGGGTTGGAAGTTGGGGTTTTAGGACGTATAGGAATGGCTGTCTGCTCAATCAATTTCAGTTTGTACACTAAAATAATGAGGAAGGAGCAAAGAGCAAGCCTCCTTTTAACACTTACAGCTTATTTCTCAGGAAGACGTAGCTATCCTCCTAGGGATGCTTGGTACTACTGGCATTTCAGCTTGTTCTTTCCCCCTTTGATCTCACAGCAGCTTAAGTGGAGATGTGACCTTGGACAACTCCATCACTCTATTCAGTGAGTATCAGCTGCTCCCTGTGTGTCTCAGCAGCGCCTCCTGACGGTGGCCACTGGCTTGGAAGAAAACTAGAAGGCCACTTCTTCCCTTTGCTTCTTGTTCCTGAAGAAAATCTTAGTGATGCATTGTTTTTTCTATAAAAGAATCTCGTATTTGCTCAAGGAAGGAAGCAAGTAAGAGAGCATATGAACTCAGAGTGTTCATATGACAGTACATGTCAATAAATGAGTTAAGAAAGAAGGAAATGAAACCAGCTCTACTTTGTCAGTCATTCTGAGCAGTTGGCATGGATTCAGTCTGGGTTTCATTGGGCACTATTTTTTGACAGAACCGTGCTTTGGAAATACTGTATCGCAGCAGTAATGAAGCTATTGAAACATAGTTAGATTTGTTCTCAATGTTATCCTTAAGGGATTTTTACCAACTGCCTGCTTAGAATAATTCTTTATCATTAGTTACACTATGGCTGTATTATTGTATTATGGAGATTTTCAGACATGTATAGTAATAAGTATCTATAGATACTATTATAATTAATAGAAAATATCAATTATGCATTTTATTTTGAGGTACGCCTCAAGTGGTGCACAGAATTTTGGAAACTTTCTGCATAACATGTCTCATAAACTAGTGTTTTAGTGCTTGAGCCTCTTTCAAAATGCCAACTCCTGGTTTAATTTACCCTTTTATGTATTCTTTTCTTTCAACACCACTTATTTTTGCTATAATTTTTTTATTACATTCTGCCTTTTACTCTTTTTTTATTCATTTGTTGTTCTTTATCTAGTTTCTATAGCTAAGAGGTTTGCTCAATGATTTGAGGTCTTTATTCCTGCTGTTTCCTTGAATAGGGTAAGCTATAAATTTTCCCCCCACTATCCTGCTTTAGCTGTGTCCCATAGCTTATGGCAGTAAGTGTTCTTCACAGACTAGAAACTATTTGCCCACCACTTATCTGACAAAGGCAAGCTATATAAAGTTCTGGTAGCACTTTATAAAACACATTTGCTGACATCAAAACATGAGGATAAGAGATGAACAGAAATTTGGCAAAGAAAACATAGATTGCCCAAAAATATTTGGTTATATTTTTACTTCATATTTGATACAATTGTTATTGAGCAGCAGGGTATTTATTTTCAAAATATTTTTGTTACATCTTTTTTTTTTATTTATTTTTGATCATAGTGGCTTACATATTGTTGACAATGATATTTTAGGTACATATTTACATAAAATCAGGGGGAATTCCCATCACCAAATTGTCCTCCCTACACCTCCGTTTTTGTCCTACTACCCATATCCTCTTCCCTCACCCCCAGGGTAGCTAGGATGTGTGGTCTCCTCTGTATCTAGCCTACTGCATAGTAGTCTTGCACTTCTTTGGTCCTGGTGTCTCCCTTGTTTCCCCCTCTAATTGGGGGGGGCAGGACTAGCTAGTTCAAGTTACGTGGTTTTGTTTAAAGGAGAGAAAAGTAATAAACTGGGATAAAAGTCTAATACGCCGAAAATAAGTGGAATTCTTCCAGAGGTTTTCAACATTCGTTTGAGAAATGAAGGAGAGAAAAAAGGTGAAACATTCCACCAGTACAAAAAGAAGTGTCAAATATCCCGTGAGGGCTCCAACAATAAGCACAAGCACCAAAAAACAAAACAAAACAAAACAAACAAAAAAAAAAAACAAAAAAAATAAAAACCCACAAAAATAAACACAAAACAGAACAAAACAAGCAAACAAACAAACAAAAAAATGTCATGGTCTTGATATAGGAAACATGGCATAGCATACAAAGGAAGAACAGAAAGGAAGAGAAAGAATAAGTATAACTGGGGACAACTTCAATTATCACACCCAAACAGAGAAATTGACCAAAAATAGATGGGTAAATAAAAATAATAATAATAAATGAAAATAAAATAATATATATAAAAAAAATAATGATTTGTGCTTTTTTTTTCCCTCCTGCCCAGGCACAGTAAATATTGGGGTCATTCGAAAAGGAATTCACTTGGCCTAAGAGATATGGGGTTTCTCCGCCCTTGGAGTGTATTGTCATGGGATCAACTATAGACTCTGTTCATGATCACTTACTCTCCTGGTGGTGCTTTTGTGGTGTTTGTAAGACCTCTGCTCTGTCCTGGGTGATACTATCAGGCCTCTGTGACTAGGGATCTCAGTATCTGCACAGATCCTGCGGTGGGAGTTATGATGAAGTCAGTCTTTGTGGTTCTAGAAGTTCTGTTCCATCATTGTCATTTTAATTCATCTTCTGTGGTTGGTGATCTTGGTCTTTGCACTGGAGCTAGGATGGCTCCTAGGACAGTGTCTTTCTTTGTGCTTCCAGAAGCCCCATTCCATTACAATGGTCTCTGCCAGACCTTTGAATCTGCGGATCATGTTCATTGTGCAGATCGTAGTTCAAACCCTAGGTTAGGGCTTTTTTATTGGTCCCAAGCTGTATACAGTCTGGTCATGGTTCTAGCAGCAGTCATCTGTAACTCGAAATCTTGGCTTTTGGGCCTTCCAAAGGGTGACAAGTCTTCTGATTTTGTCTTGTCGTTAGCTAGAAAGGTAGGATAACCTTCACTTAGGTCAAGTTGTTCCCATTTTCTTCGTTGTCAGGATGTCATATTAGAGCTGGCATTTGTTGGTGGCCTCGCAGTATTGCGGCTGTCCCAGGAGGGATTTGTTTCCCGTAGCATTGTGAAGGACTGTGCCGTTCCTGTGTCTGGGATCCAGGGTTCAAGGCTGGATTGATGGTATCTAAACACCTGAGGTCTAAGTTCATTCCACATGACATATTTTCAAGGTAGGAGATATCCCTCTATTGTAAACAACTATGAGTTCCTATCTCTAATAGATAAGAGCTCTCTTTTTTTTGATATATATATATATATATATATATATATATATATATATATTTATGTAAGAATCCCCCTTTATTTTAGTGTGCCTTTGCAGGGGGAAATGGTGCTACCTTATATTGTTGGTGCATTTGGGGGTGGTCAAAAGGGGAAAACAGAAACAGGTTACATACCCCCAAAAAAAGATGAAAAAATAATAAATAAAAAAAAATAGGTATCAAAAATGTATGTGCTTACATATGTATATGTAGGCCAGATTTTTTTTTTAAATGAGGTAGCAAAGTATTTAAAGGGCCAAAGTGATGCATATGACTATCTTACATTTGGGGAAAAGCGGGTAAAGAGGTGGTGTGATACAGTTCTTATGCTTATGTTGGAAATACAGGTCTTCCCATTGTCTTTTGGGTTTTTCTTGTGGTGTGTGGGTCCCCAGGCATCTTTCCATCCCATCCCCAGATCTTCTTCAGAGTGGCAAAAGATTTGTGGCAGGGAGGTCCTGGAAGGGTTCTTGCATTGAGGATACTTTTAGACCTAAGTCCGGTTTCAGGTAACAGTCCACGTTAGGGGGAGTTGGTGGGGAGGGCCTCGCAGCATGGATCCGCAGGGGAGTTGGCTGCCTTTTCTTGCAGGAGACGAGGTGTGGGTTTGACTGGGTGTCCTCTCGACTGGGTGCTGGGTAATGGTTCGTTGGGGTAGGTCAATCTTGATGCCTAATAGATTAAGGACTGAGGGTGGAGAGTTTTAATATGGCGGGAGGTCTGTATGGGATTGAGGGGTGAAGGGATAGTTGGATTTCCAGAGGGGGAAAAGGGGAAGGTATATGGAAGGGGTAGGAAGGGAGAAAAGAGAAAATACTTTAGAAGGAAAGGGAGAAGATAAAAGGAAAAAAGTAAAGAGAAGAGTAGAAAAGAGAGAGAAAAAGAAAAAAAGAAGAGAAGAAAAAAAAGAAGATAGAAAATAAAAAAGAAAGTAGTGAGAAGAGAGGAGAGAATAGCAGGGGAATGCTAGTTTGCCTGAATTTGTTCACAGAATAGAGCGTGTAGTTTAAGTCTGTACGTCTCGGTTACTGCTTTGGTGGTCTGACTGGTCACATGCTTCAGTTCCTAAAAGAAGGTGTAACCTAGAGATAAAATGTATGTTAAAGAGTTTTCTCGGTGCCATCTCATATTGCAAGCTAGGTATGGTATCTCATGTGGTATCCCGCGCTGCCATCTTAGTTTATCCGCCATTTGTATTCAAGGATGCCTGAGCAGCACGGAAGGAAGTCCCCTGGGGCAGAGCCAAACTGCTCGCGCGGACTGCGTCTTTGGACCTTTTGTTACATCTTATACTTGATTTTCACTTTTGTGGTTTATTCCATGAGTAGATACTTAGAATGATTTTGATTTTTTTTGACTCTGTGCTGTTTGCATTGTGTCCCACTATATGATTCATCCTGCAGAACATTTGATGCTCTGTGTAGAAGAATTTGTATTAATTTTTGAGGGGTAAATGTGTCCTGAATATGTCTACTAGACCCATTTCTTCCAACTCCTCATTTAATGCTCTTGCTTCTTTATTAATTCTTTAATTTTTTTCTGGATGATCTTTCCCATGATAGATGTTTTATATTGAAGCATCCCACTATTATTGTACTACTGTTGATTTATTTCCTCAGGTCTCTTAATAGTTCCTTTTATAATACCCTTTCATTTGGTTCATATGTGCTGATAACAGGTATGTCCTTATGCTTTATTGATCCTTTAATCTATGTGCTGTGCACTTCTCTGTATAGTTTGAGAGCCATTTATTACAATCAAGTAAGGCTCTTCCTGCTTTTGTTGTCTTCCATTAGCCTATACAATTGCCTTGAAATTATTGACGTAAATTAGTGCTTATCATGAGACTAAAAAGTGTGTCTCTTCTAAGGAAAAAAGATTACTTTGGTTTTCTGATCCATCTGGGTACTCTGTTATTTTATGTGGGAATTACGTTTACTGTCATTAGGACAATTATTGGTATGAAGAGATTTGTTAGCATGTGTATAGGAGGGGTTTGATTTGTTGCACCATCTAATATTTTTTCTGTATATAATCTTTAAGTGTCCTTTAAGTATTAGATTCCAAATACATTCTCATCTGCTGATTGAGATTTTTTTTATCCCTTCTACTCTGAGTGAGAATCATTCTGGGATGAAGATTCTTGGTTGTAAGTTTTCTTTCCTCCTTTTCCCCTTCCCTTCCCTTCCCTTTCCCTTCCCTTTCCCTTCCCTTCCCTTCCCTTCCTTTCCTTTCCTTTCCTTTCCTTTCCTTTCCTTTCCTTTCCTTTCCTTTCCTTTCCTTTCCTTTCCTTTCCTTTCCTTTCCTTTCCTTTCCTTTCCTTTCCTTTCCTTTCCTTCCCTTCCCTTCCCTTCCCTTCCCTTCCCTTCCCTTCCCTTCCCTTCCCTTCCCTTCCCTTCCTTTCCTTTCCTTTCCTTTCCTTTCCTTTCCTTTCCTTTCCTTTCCTTTCCTTTCCTTTCCTTCCCTTCCCTTCCCTTCCCTTCCCTTCCCTTCCCTTCCCTTCCCTTCCCTTCCCTTCCCTTCCCTTCCCTTCCCTTCCCTTCCCTTCCCTTCCCTTCCCTTCCCTTCCCTTCCTTTCCTTTCCTTTCCTTTCCTTTCCTTTCCTTTCCTTTCCTTTCCTTTCCTTTCCTGTCCTTTCCTGTCCTTTCCTTTCCTGTCCTTTCCTGTCCTTTCCTGTCCTTTCCTTTCCTGTCCTTTCCTGTCCTTTCCTTTCCTCGCCTCTCTTGTTTCCTTTTCTCTTTGTTTCTTCCTTTTCCCTTCCCTTTCCTCACTTTCCTATTTTCTATTTCTTTCCCTCCCACCCCTATCTTTCTATCCCCTTCCTTTCCCTTTTTTTCTCGTTCCTTCCCTTTTCTTCCCTTTCTTGGGTTTTTGGGCCACACCCAGCAGATCTCAGGGCTTATTCCTGGCTCTACACTCAGAAATCTCTCCAGGCAGGCTTGAGCGACCATATGGGATGATGGTTTTTGAATCTGGGTTGTCCCCTTGCAAGGCAAATTCCCTACCCACTGTGCTTTTCAGTAAGCTGGAAGTTATTTTTATTAAAAGTTTTTTTAATGTTTCAGTTTTTTCTTGTTTGTAGTTTCCTCCAGAGAAATCTGTTGTAAGTCTGATGTTTGTCTCTTGTGCATGTGGCTTTGATTTCGTCTGAGGCAAAACCTCATTTTTCATATTGGAGGAATTATTGCTAGTCATCTCTTTAACTAGTCTTCTCCTTTCTGTATTTCTTCTCCCCCTGAAATTCCCGATTTGTATACTGTTCCTTCTATCATTGCCAAATTTTGCTTGTGTTTTCTTCCTTTCCTCCATATCTCTTGTTTACTCTTTTTTTCTTGATGTATTTTTACCATATTTTCAAGTTCATCAGTTTGAGTTGTGATTTTAATTTTTTTTAAGTTGTATTGCTGCTTTCTTAAATTCTGTTATTTGAATAATTTCTTTCATTTTTCCCCCATCATGCATCTTCAAGTTTATTGACTCTTTGCTCAAATGTCTCTTTCAGATCTTTGAGCATTGTTAGAATTTTTATTCCAAAGGCATATTACAGAAGTTTGATGCACTTAAGATCCTCATTGCTTTTGGTTGTTCTCTATTGCTATTTTCTGTGCTTTTTTTTTCTAATTCTCATTGTCTTAGATATTACTTTCACAATTCCTAAAGGTTACATAGATAGGTGCTGTTTTGTGGCACTGTTATACTGTATACTTTAGATTGAAGCTGGATATAGGGAGGTATCTGGTAGCTACTGAGACAGTTGCTCCTGTAGAATGCAGACTTCGGCTCTTGGTTTTAATGGTCTTGTTGCAGTGTAGTTGTCAGACTGTGAGGTTGGTGTTGGGATAGGGAAGTGCAGTTGGATTGCTACTACTAGGTAGCTGGGAACAGTGTCTATGAGTGTTTGATTTCTGTGTAATGGCATCAGTTTCTAAAACTTCCAAGCCACATTTGATGAGTCTGGGTTGGTAATGATTTGGTAAGGATGGAAGGTGGGTGTGGTTAAAGGATAAATGGAATAAGTGTTTGTACTGAATTTTACAAAACTAGACCAATAATTATCTTGAGAGGCATTACATTTGAATTTTTCAAAATAAAGTCTATAAACAGTGAATGGAAATAAACTTTGATCTGAACAAAAACAATGTCTACAAACGAAAGAGTTTGTAGGTGAGTTGTCTCAACATATCTAATGTTTATTGTCATAATCCTTATAAACTTTGTGAATATAGGAGGTTGTTGTTGAACTGCATGTTTTGAATCTGTGGATCAATGGCTGCTATATCAGTTAAGCTACTTTTATTGATACTAAAAATGCATGAAAAACAGACTTCTCTCTATTTTTGCTCATAACTAAATTAGGCTCCTGTGTGTAGTGTGTAATGGGTTGATTGCATGCACAAAGTTTTTGCTTTTGGTTTCAAGATTTAATAAGGGTGGGGCCAGAGAGATAGCACAGCGATAAGGTGTTTGCCTCAGATGCAGAAGGACAGTGGTTCAAATCTCGGCATCCCAATGTCCCCCGAGTCTGCCAGGAGCGATTTCTGAGCATAGAGCCAGGAGGAACCCCTGAGCACTGCCGGGTGTGACCCAAAAACCAAAAAAAAAAAGATTAATAAGGGCAAGGATAATAATATATGGCTATATTTGACCTAAAAGCCCAATAGTGCTCATCGAACTTATTACTTTGTTATCCAAGTGGACTACTTTGGAGGGGCTAGTCACTAAACATGTCATCTCCTTTGATTTTCAGATATCCTCCAACAATTCAACCCTAAACTGAAAGTCTACTCTCTTGGCTACATGAACAAATACAACACTGGAGTCAGGCGGAACCATCCTGTGTTAGGATCCATTTCCATGTGAGCAAGGGGCCCTCAAGAAAATCAGACAGATCCTCTATGAACTTGCTAGGGATTTGGTCTAGGCTATGCTGTGTGATTGGTGATTTGGAGGGGTAGAAGAGTCAAAAACAAATTGGGGAGTTCTCAGTGCTACTTCTAGAACAAATTTCCTGTACATCTATCTACTTCAGCAATGAGTTATATGGATATTGATGCCTGTTCTATGCTTTGAGTTGATGATTTTACCCCCCTCTGTCTCTCATGTCTATGCTTGACTCACTTTGAGTCCTAATACCCATCATCATATCCCTCAGGACTCCCTTCCTTAAAAATTCTTTTGATAGAGACTTTTCAGGGTCAGAATCTTCAAATTGCCTATCTCAGTTGAAAGACTTCGTCCTGAGGTAAGGTGCAGAGAGGCCTCTGAGTCTGAGTTCTTGATATCTTTTTCTTGCCTAATCGCTATAGCAAGTACTTCCAGTGCTAAGTTAAATAGGGGTGGTGAGAAGGGGCAATCTTGTTTTGTACCAGAGTTTAGAGGGAAGGCTTTCAGTTTCTCTCCATTGAGGAGGATAATATTTGCCATTGGCTTGTGATAGATGGCCTTGACTAGACTGAGAAAGATTCCTTTCATTCCCATCTTGCTGAGAATTTTATCAAGAATGGGTGCTGAACCTTATCAAATGCTTTCGCTGTGTCTATTGATATGATCATGTGATTTTTATTTTTCTTCTTGTTTATATTGTGTATTATGTTGATGGATTTACAAACGTTAAACCATCTTGCATTCCTGGGATGAAACCTACTTCATCATAGTGAATGATTTTTTTTGATAAGGCATTAAATTTTATTTGCCAGAATTTTATTGAGGATCTTTGCATCTGTATTTATCAAGGATATTGGTCTTAATTTTCTTTTTTGGCTGTATCTCTGTCTGGTTTTCGTATCAAGGTGATGTTTGGCTTCATAGAAGCTGTCTGGAAATGTTCCCGTTTATTCAATTTTATGAAAGAACCTGGCCAGGATTGGTAGCAGTTCCTTTTGGAAAGTTTGAAGGAATTCATTAGTGGATCATCTGATCTTGGGCTTTAATTTTGGGGGAGACATTTGATTACCATTTTAATTTCCTCAGTAGTGATTGGGGTGTTTAGATATGCTACATTCTCCTTGTTCAACCATGGAAGATTATCAGAGTTCAAAAATTTATCCATTTCTTCCAGGTTCTCATATTTTGTGGCATAAAGTTTCTCGAAGTAATCTCTGATAACCCTTTGAATATCTGCATCTTATACTTGATTTTCACTTTTGTGGATTAATTCCATGAGTATATACTTAGAAAGATTTTGATTTTTTTTGACTTTGTGCTGTTAGCTTTGTTTTCCACTCTATGATTCATACTGGAGAACATTTGATGCTCTGTGTGGAGCAAATAGCAAGACTACACTTATCTTTGTCTAGGCATGTTGCAAAGATTTATCTGTGATGATGATGTTATATGGACAATGTTGGTGATGATGTTAGAAATAATTCAGTATTTTTTCTAACATATCAAATTCTATTCTTTCATTTTGTCTTGTATCATACCTGGAAGTGATCAGGGCTGACTCCTGGCTTTGTAGGTAGGGATTATTTCTGGAAAGCTTTAGGGACCATGGGTTGCCAAAGATTGAACCCAGGTTGGCTATACACATGATAATCATTCTACCTGTGGTACTATTGCTCATAAGTGCTTTGGGGAGGCATAACTATAAAATATTCAATGGGAATTTATGATGCTTAATTTGATACACTGAAATATCAATTTAACTACTATTTTGGGACCAGTTTCTTAATTTCTGTGTATGAGCATGTTTGTATATTGAATTCACCCTGCTTATCTCTAAAGTCAATGTTAAGAGGATGAGTTATTTTAATATCAGAAAAGGGATTTTCCAACTTACTAGGCAGTCTAGGCTTACTATTGGATCTCTACTCTTTATGCCACACTTTCCTAATCTTCACACCACTGTTTTCTGTGTATACGCACAGGGACATACCTAACCAGGTCTCAGAGTTGGTAAAAAAGATGAAGAATGACAAGGTGAGTCTATGGAAGTTGGGTGGCATCTGTTGAGGTCAGTCAAGGTATGAAATCTTACAAGTGGGGAGTGGGAAAGAAACAGCTATGGAAGGGTCTAAAGTTTTGTCTGTTGTCACATGGAAATTTAGAGAATCTTATTGTAAAAAGTAGTTTCAAATGATATGACTATATATTGAACATAAGACCTATGACCTAAAGGTCTCAAAATCAAAGAGTATATGATATTAATTTTACAAAAATCTCTGGTGTGTAAAGATTTCTCCAAACAAGTGTTCAGCTTTTTTTGCACTTGTTATTGAACATGATTCTAGGACATGACTTTGTATGTTTTCTTTTTATTTCAGAGACTGAATTATAAAAATGATTGGAAGTTACTCACCATGTTTATTGGAGGAAATGACATTTGTTATTCCTGCACTGAGGAGGTAGATCTTCATATCTTTAATACAAAATGCCCTCAGGAAGAATTTCTATTCCAGGTTGCCCGAGGACTGTAGCCTGATCAGTCAGTAGATTGCTGGAGACATGAGCTACAAACTGTGGTTTAGCTCGGATCCAATAAAATATTGACCCTGATTTAACACATGGGGAAATTTTAGTTTCTGAGATGGCAGTCTTCAACAAGACTAGATATCAAATTGGTTTTGATTCAATTTTCTACCAAGGCATCCTGATATCTTTCTAGAAGTCAAGAAAATGTCCAAATTATGTAGATAAACTGGATCTAATTTTGTATATTCTTAAAGGTAGATCCATTTTGTATCATTGAAATATATCCCCCTCTCCATCTTGACTGTCACTTCCATGGGACCCTTGATTTCCTAAGACAGGTTTTTAGCAATATGCAGTCTTAGGTGATGCTTTGATGTTGAGTACCCCAAGATTGACATTGTTGCTTATGGTGACAGTCCTTTTTACCTCAGAGTTGGGAGAAGCCACACAAACCATAGTATATGTTCCCAAGGGACCATTTACATAAAGTTCAGCATTTAAAAATTATTCCAGAGTGTAAGTATTACTAATTACCTTTAGGGGCTCTTGGTAATTAAAAGGAGAGTTTCTTTTTTGAAAATATAGTTTTATTTAAATACCATGGTTATAAGGTTGTGCATAATAGTTTTTTTCCCACAGATAAAGTTGTTCATAATTGAGTTACAGTCATAAAATGTATAACAACCTTCACCAGTACACATTTCCCTCCACCAATGTCAACAGTTTCCCCTTCCCCCTTCCTGATGCCCTCTTTTCTCCCACCATACACTCACATGCCTCTGGGAAAGGAATTTTACTTCTCTCTCCCTCTCTCTTCTTTTTTTTGACTGTGGTTTGTATTCCTGATAATGAAGGGGTGCCATGAATGCCCCTTTCATATTAGACCCTCTCTACCCTAACTCCAATCTTCGCTCTTTGTGGCAAGCTTCCTACCATGTATAGGTTCTCCTAATCCTCATCTCTATTGTTTCTTGCTCTCATTCCCACATGGTCTTTTATTTTTCTTATTTTCCACAGATTAGTGAGACTATTATGCTTGTTCCTCTCCCTCTGACTCTTCTTAATCAATATAATACTCTCCATGTCCGTCAATATATAAGCAAAATTCATGACTTCATTGTCTTAATGGCCACATAGAATTCCATTCTATATTGTATTTTTCCTAATGGCTATTAATACTACTTATACTACCTAATACGACTATGGCTGCATAGTATTATATTGTGTTTATTTTTTTTATAAATATATTTATTTCAGCACCATGATTACAAGCATGTTTGTAATTAGGTTTCAGTTATTAAAAAAACCAACAACATCCCCCTTCAAGAGGGCAATGTTTCTACCACCAATATCCTGTACCTCCCTTTTCCCCCCTGTTGCCTGTATTCAAAACAAGCATTCTATTTCTCTCACTCACTACTATTGTCATGGTAATTGTCAGTATAGTTATTTCTCTAGCTGTACTCACCACACTTGTTAGTAAGCTTTATATTGTGGGACAGATCTTCCAGCCCTCGTTTCTATTGTCTTTGTGTATTGTTACAATAATGTGTTTTTATTTTTATTATAGCCCATAGCTAAATGAAACTATTTTGTGTCTATCTCTCTTCCTCTAATGTATTTCACTCAGCATAATGATTTTCATGTCCACCCATGTATGGGAAAATTTCATGACTTCATTTTTTTCTGATGGCTGCAGATCCACTGTGTATATGGACCACAGTTTCTTTAGCATGTTCTCTATCATTTGGGTTGTTTCTAGATTTTGGCTATTGTAAATAGTGCTCCAATGAATATAGGTGTTCACAAGGTAATTTTGTGTTGTGTTATTGTTTTCCTAGGGTATATCTTTAGGAGTGGTACAGCTGAATCATAGGGGGGGCTCAGTTTCCAGTTTTTTGATGAATCTTCATATTGTTTTCTATAAAGGCAGAACAAGACAGCATTCCCACTAGCAGTGAATGAGCGTTCTTTCTCCACACATCCCTACCAGCACTGATTGTTCTTTGTGATGTGTGCTAGTCTCTGTGGCATAAGATGGTACTTCATTGTTGTTGTTGTTGTTGTTTTGGTTTTGGGGTCACATCTGGCAGCACTCAAGGGTTACTCCTGGCTCTACACTCAGAAATTGCCCCTGGCAGGCACGGAGGAACCCTATGGGATGCCAGGATTCAAACTACCCTCCTTCTGCATGGAAGGCAAACACCTTACATCCATGCTATCTCACTGGCTGTTGTTGTGTCTTTAATAATATTTTATTTAAACACCTTGGTTACAAACATGATGGTGGTTGGGTTTCCATCATATAAGAGGACACCCCCCAACCACCAGTGCAACATTCGCACAACCGTGTCCCAAATATTCCTCCTCCCCAATGCACCCCACCTGTACTCTAGACAGGCTTTCTATTTCCATCAGACATTCTAGTTGTTAGGATAGTTCAAAATGTAGTTATTTCTCTAAGTAAACTCATCACTCTTTGTGATGAGGTTCATGAAGTGGGCTGTAACTTCCAGCCCTCCTCTCTTTTGTCTCTGAAAATTATTGCAAGAATATCTTTCATTTTTCTTAAACCCCATAGATGAGTGTCTCCATTCTGCATCTTTCTCTCTCTCTGACTTATTTCACTCAGCATAATAGATTCTATGTACATCCATGTTTAGGAAAGTTTCATGACTTCATCTCTCCTGACAGCTACATAATATTCCATTGTGTATATGTACCACAGTTTTTTTTAGCCATTTATCTGTTGAAGGACATCTTGGTTCTTTCCAGAGTCTTGCTATGGTAAATATTGCTGCAATGAATATAGGTGTAAGGAAACAATTTTTTATTGTATTTTTGTGTTCCTAGGGTATATTCCTAGGAGTGGTATAGCTGGATCATATGGGAGTTCAATTTCAGGTTTTTGGAGAAATCTCCACATAGCTTTTCAGAAAGGTTGAACTAGACAGCATTCCCACTAACAGTGAATAAGAGTTCCTTTCTCTCCACATCCCTGCCAGTAAAGCTTCTTCTGGTTCTTTGTGATGTGTGCAAATCTCTGTGGTGTGAAATGGTACCTCATAATTGTTTTGATTTTCATTTCCCTGATGATTAGTAATGTGAGCATTTTTTATGTACATTTTGGCCATTTTTATTTCTTCTTTATTAAAATGTCTGCCAATTTCTTCTCCCCATTTTTTGATGGGATTAGATGTTTTAATTATAAAGTTCTGTCAGTGCCTTGCATATTTTGAGATTAGCCCCTTATCTGATGGGTATTGGGTGAATAGTTTCTCCCACTTGGTAGGTGGCTCTTGTATCCTGGGCACTATTTACTTTGAGGTGCAGAAGCTTCTTATCTTAATATATTCCCATATGTTAATCTCTGCTTTCACTGGTTTGTATAATACAGTTTCCTCTTTGAAGATGCCTTTAGTCTCAATGTCATGGAGTGTTTTACCTACGTGTTGTTCTACCTACCTCATGATATCAGGTCTGATATCGAGGTCTTTATTCCATTTGGATTTTACCTTTGTACATGATGTTAGCTGGGGATCCAATTTCACTTTTTTGTAAGTGGCTAGCCAGTTGTGCCAATACCACTTGTTGAAGAGGTTTTCTTTGCTTTATTTAGGATTTCTTGCTCCTTTATCAAAGTTTAGGTGATTGTATGTCTGGGGAACATCCTCTAGAGTACTCAAGCCTATTCCACTGATCTGAGGGTCTGTCTTTATTCCAATACTATGCTGTTTTGATAGCTATTACTTTGCAAAACAGTTTAAAGTTGGAGAAGTAATGCCTCCCATATACTTTTTACCAGTGATTGCTTTAGCTATTCGAGGGTATTTATTGTTCCAAATGAATTTCAAAAGTACATGATCCACTTCTTTGAAAAATTTTACAGCTATCTTTAGAGGGATTCCATTAAATCTGTACAATGCTTTGGGTTGTATTGACATTTTAATGATAATATATCTGCCAATTCATGAGCAGGGTATGTGTTTCCATTTCTGTTTGTCCTCTCTTATTTCTTGGAGTAGAGTTATATAGTTTTCTTTGTATAGGTCTTTCACATCTTTAGTCAAGTTTACTCTAAGGTATTTGAGTTTGTGTGGTACTAATTTGAATCTGGTTGTTTCCTTAATGTCCATTTTCCCTATTATTATTATTGTGTAGAAAGGCCATTGATTTTTGTGTGTTAATTTTGTAGCCTGCCACCTTGCTATATGAGTTTATTGTTTCTAGAAACTTTTTGGTAGAGTCTTTAGGTATTTTTTAGTAGAGTATCATGTCATCTGCTAACACTGAGAGCTTGACTTCTTCCTTTCCTATCTGGATTCCCTTGGTATCTTTTTCTTGCCTAGTCACTATATCAAGTACTTCCAGTGCTATGTTGAATAGGAGTGGTGAGAGAGAACAGCCTTGCCTTGTGCCAGAATTTAGAGGGAAGGCTTTTAGTTTTTCTCCATTGAGGATAATATTTGGCACTGGCTTGTAGTAGTTGGCCTTAAGTATATTGAGAAAGGTTCCCTTCATTCCCATCTTGCTGAGAGTTTTGAACAAGAATGGGTATTGGACCTTATCAAATGCTTTCTCTGCATCTATTATTATGATCATATGATTTTTTCTTGTTGTTGATGTTGTGTATATTGTTTGTAGATTTACGGATGGTTAAACCATCCTTACATTCCTGGGGTGAAACCTACTTGATCTATGGAGATTCCTCTAAAAACTGGAAATTGAGCTCCCATTTGACCCACTTTTAGGGAATATACCCTAGGAACACAAGAATACAATACAAAAACCCCTTCCTCACACTTATATTTACTGCAGCACTATTCACAATAGCCAGGGTCTGGAAACAACCAAGATGCCCTTCAACAGATGAATGGCTAAAGAAACTGTGGTACATATACACAATGGAATATTATGCAGCCATCAGGAGAGATGAGGTCATGAAATTTTCCTATACATGAATGTATATGAAGTCTATCATGCTGAGCGAAATAAGTCAGAGGGAGAGAGATGCAGAATAGTCTCACTCATCTATTTTTAAGAAAAATAAAAGTCATTTTTGCAACAATTCTTAGAGACAATGAGAGGAGGGCTGGAACTTACAGCTCACTTCATGAAACTCACCACAAAGAGTGGTGAGTGCAGTTATAGAAATAACTACACTGAGAACTACCATAATCATGTGAATAAATGAGAGAACTGGAAAACCTGTCTAGAGTACAGATGGGGGTGGGTGGGATGGAGGGATATTTGGGACATTGGTGGTGGGAATGTTGCACTGGTGAAGGGGGGTGTTCTTTACATGACTGAAACCTAATCACAATCATATTTGTAATCAAGATGTTTAAATAAAGAAAAAAAATGAAAAAGGTGAGATTTAAAAAAAAGAAACCTACTTGATCATAATAAATGATCTTTTTGATGAAGCATTGAATCCTATTTGCCAGGATTTTGTTGAGGATAATTGCATCTGTGTTCATCAGGGATATTAGTCTGCAATTTTATTTTTTGGTATCATCTCTGTCTCTTTTAGGTATCAAGGTGATGTTGGCTTCATAAAAGCTATTTGGAAGTGTTCCCGTTTATTCAATTTTATGAAAGAGTTTTGCCAGGATTGGTAATAGTTCCTCTTGAAAGGTTTGAAAGAATTCATTCATGAATTCATCTGGGCGTGGACTTCTGTTTTGGGGCAGACATTTGATTACTTTTTTAATTTCATCTATAGTGATGCTACACCCTCTTTATTCAACCGTGGAAGTTATGAGTCCAAGAATTTATTCATTTTCTCCAGGTTCTCATTTTTAGTGGCATAGAGTTTCTCAAAGTAATTCTGATTACCCTTTGAATCTCTTAAATATTGGTAGTGATCTCCCCTTTTTTATTTCTAATATGAGTTATCATATTTCTCTCTCTCTTTCTTTGTTAGTTTTGCTAATGGTCTATCAATCTTGTTTATTTTTTCGAAGAACCAACTTCTGCTTTTGTTGATCTTTTGGATTGTTTTTTGGGTTTCCATTTTTTTGATTTCTGCTCTCTACTTTATTTCCTTCTGTCTCCCTATGTTTGGTTCCTTTTGTTGAGCACTTTTTAATTCTATGAGTTGTGTCATTAAGCTATTCAGGTAGGCCCTGTCTTCCTTCCTAATATGTGCCTGAAAAGCTGTAAATTTTCCTCTCAGTACTGTTTTTGCTGTGTCCCATAGGTTCTGATTGTTTGTGTTTTTATTATCATTTGTTTCCAGGAAAGTTTTGATTTCCTCTTTGATTTCATCAAAGACCCACTGTTTATTCAGTATGAGACTGTTTATCTTCCAGCTGTTAAAATTCTTCATTTGTGTTCCTTTGGAGTTCACATATAATTTCAGAGCCTTTTGGTCAGCAAAGGTAGCCTGCAAATTTTCTATTCTCTTGATATTATGGAGGTATGTTTTATGTGTCAGCATGTAGTTTATCCTGAAGTATGTCCCATGTACATTGGAGAAGAATGTGTATCCAGGTTTCTGGGTGTGTAGTGTCATATATATATGTATATGTATATACGTATATATAGATATATATGTGTACTAGGCCTCTCTCTTCCATTTCTCTTTTTATGTCTAGTATATATTTGTTGGTTTTCAGTCTGGTTGACCTATCAAGTGTTGACAAAGCCGTGATGAGCTCTCCCACAATTATTGTGTTGTTATTGATATTCTTTTTTAGATTTGCCAACAATTGTTTTAAATATTTTGCTTACCCCTCATTTGGTGCATATATGTTTAGGAGAATGATATCTTCCTGCTGTACATATATTTTCAGTTTTTCTTTTAAGACTGGTTTTGAGTCTGTAAAGTTTCTGAGCTGTTGTTTGTGAAACCATGTATTCTTCAAATCCGAAAGTGAGTTTTTCTGGGTGCAGTATTCTAGGAAAAGCATTTATTTCATTGAGTTTTGTCAACTATGTCTCACCACTGCCTTCTGGACTTGAGTGTTTCTTGTACAGGTCTGCTGTAAATCTCAAGGATGCTCCCTTGAATGTAATTTCCCTTTTTGATTGCTGCTTTCAGAATTCTGTCTCTATCTGTGGGATTCATCATTGTGACTAGGATGTGTCTTGGGGTGTTTTTTGGGAGGTCTCTTTTTCTTGGTACTCTTCGGGCATGCAGGATTTGATTGCATGTATTATTTAGCTCTGGTTTCTCTTTAATGATATTCCTGACCATTGATTCTTCCTGGATATTTTCTTCCTGGATCTCTGTTTTTTTTTTTTTTGTTTGTTTCTGTTGAGCTTATCATAGATTTATGTTTTCATCTGTTCACATTCTTTGACTAATTTTTCCATTGTCTGATTATTTGCTTTAAGGCTTTTGTTTCCAATCTCTTCTGCTGTATGGAGTTGTTATGCATATCATCTTCTAGAGCACTAATTCTATCCTCAGCTCCTGTTACCCTGATGGAGAGGTTATCCATTCTGCCATTCAATTCGTTTATCAGACCTATTATTTGACCTGTTATTTCAGTTTGGTATTTTCTGATTTCTGTCTTCATATTTTCTTTGTTCTTATTAATGTTCTGTTCAACTTTATTCTTTCTTTGAGTTCTGTGAGCATTCTCCATATTTCTTCTCTAAACTTCATATATGAGAGACTGACCAATTGGTTGGTTGTTTTCCAGTCATCAGAGTTGCCATCTTCATTCTCTATGCCTGGTTCTGGCCTGCGTTGTTTCCCCATTGTGACACATATTGTGGGTTTTTCTACATGTAGTGGTGGTATTCATTGGCTAAATGATTACTTTTTTGAAAAAAAATGTTATGGACATCTTTAGATGGATTGCATTAAATACAATGTAGATTTTCTTTGTGTTCAGCCCAAATCTGTGTCCTGTAACTTCTCCCTGCTCTCTGCTGTGCCTTCTTAGGTCTCTTCTTTCAATTAAGCAGTCTTGTAACTTAACTGTTATCAACATTTCTAACAAGCTGTGCCTAAAGATAAGCAGATAAAAGTACAGTCCAAAAAAATCTTCACTTTAATGTCATCTAAGAGTTACATTGACTACATTTTAATGTATGTTTCTCTAGAATTTTGTGTTACTATGGATACCTAGCTCATTGTAATTTGTAATAAGTATTATCATGAGTAGACTATTTGGAGTGTTACTTTATTTTCGCTTCACACAAGGAAGATCATCTCTTGCTAATATTTAATAAAACGTTTCTCAACAGTTCTGTATTATCCCACAGCATACATTGGCTATTATTTAACTTATCCAAGTTATTTAATCTTGATTTTAATAGCCTCTTATATTATTTATTGAATACAACTGGATTTTCATCTTAATTTATATTTTATGTGCTACACTTCACATTCATCCCTTTGCAAGTCACTGGGCAAAGACCTTAATTGCAGTGTAGTTCAGGAAGTGGTGGAGTGTGGAGTCTCGCTATAGCCGAAATGGCCTGTATCCATTAGATGACTCATGGCTCACTATTCTGGCATCAATCATCAGGATTTGATGAAAAGGAGTCACATTAGGTTTCACAGTTGTTGGCTATTGAGGAGGTGAGATCAGCCCAAGGTGCCTTAGTGCCTCGGTTTTGATATTTGATAGTACAGGTATACTGTTTAGATTTCATTTTGAGAAAGGGTTTCATTTTGTTTTCTAAAGAACTTAAGCTCTCTAAGTTCCAATTTAGGAGAAATATTATCACCTCCCAAATCATTTGGTTGAATTGTATGCTCACAGTTCTGTCAGTCCCTGGAGGCTCTAACAGAAGAACTCACAAGACTAGCAACAAAGATTGTTCACTTAGAAGGAGCTTTTAGGGCTCTCATATCACACCTCCTTTTGGAGGGACCCAGAAATGTCAAAACAGTTTGTTATGGCCCTTTACATGGTAGATTAGCACTGGGTTTAGAACTCTCAATACCTCTATGCAAAGGAGAAGATTAAGTTACTTTGAGGATCAAAGGTACAACAGTATTTTGGGAGTGGATATAAAGGAGATATTTCCCACTATAGCTGAAATTGAGAAAGCAGATGACACAATATTGGAATTCTTCTAGGCATAATGACATAGGATGATGGGTAGTACTAGAGGTATTTCTTCTCTTTCAGCCCATCTTTAGTTATGAAAGTTTCCGAAACAACATTCAGCGTGCTCTGAACTTCCTCCACAGAGAGGTAAGAAGGTTGGATCAAGTGTTCTCTATATAATATTTCTGGGTCCAATTCGTATTTGCCAGATCTTTTTAATTAGATCATAACTCAGAATTATTTCTCCATCCATGTGCTAGTAGTAGAAGAGAGAAAGGTGGGAATAATAAAAGTTGTGAATGGTCTTAAAAAGCCAGAGTCAGTAGGTAGTACTCTACCAATAATGGTGAGATATCATCTTGCATTAAATTATTTTCTAATTATCTTCTCGCTATTTAGGTTCCCAGGATGGTGGTAAATGTGGTGTCACCACCAGAGATGACTAGCCTGAAGGAGATATATATGGAGACAGGAAATAACTGTCCTCAAGATCAACTAATGTGAGATGGAAGCTTCTCCCCCTTTCCCCAAAATATCTTGGTTTCCTCAGCAGAAAGTTTATTATTTACAAAACTCAAGGGCAAAAGTATGAGGCTGCCAAGATCATACATTTCAAACCTAATGAAGTTAAGAAGGAAATTCCAATGTTTTCACGACTCTAGTATGCACTCATTTGTCCTGAATTCTATATTTACAACTCAATTCTGGCTCCAGCACACCACCCTGAGGATATGTTCTGAAAATTATTCCTGTGCCTTTTCCCTAGGAAAGTCTGTAGGCATAGTCTGGGCATTGTAGGTGGTCACTGAATGGCTGATGAACAATTCATAAGTGTTATATTTGCCTTTTGAGATGAAACTGTACATTGGCTATTCCCCTAAAGTTCTATACAAGCCTTATATGAGAACTTAGAAAACACCAGTTTCCTGGGACGTTAAGGAGACAATGAGTAGGTGGATAAAAAGTGAATAACGATCTGTTGTTAAGATTGCTATTCTGAGTGCTCGCTTCAGCAGCACATATACTAAAATTGGAATGATACAGAGAAGATTAGCATGGCCCCTGCACAAGGATGACAAGAAAATTCGTGAAGCATTCCATATTTTTTAAAAAAAGATTGCTATTCTAAGTGCACAGATCTCATCCCTGGTGACCATTGAGCTTGTCTCCTTTTGCTGACTTTTGATACCCCACCATTAAATATTTTATGCATTTCTAGTAAGAGTTACAGTTTCATGCAAACAGTGAGTTACATATATACATAATGCTGTTTGGTTGAGGACAGATCTTTGGTTTTCTCTGCAGGACATTGTGTCCCTGTGTCATGATGTTTGAGGAAGGTACCCAAGAACATGATCAAATTGTTAAAAACACTAAGATGTATCAGGTAAGTTGCGAAAACATTATGCAAAATCAGTCTCTTGAGATCTCAGTGGCAGCTGTTCACTCTTCTTGCGTAGCACACAGACTATTCAGGCTTGAAGCCTCCTCTGATTTCATGGACTTCTTGGCAAAAAACTATATTTCAGCAGACTCTTTTGAGGGATATGTGTACCTATACATGGTATCAGGATTCAGGTAAATTAACCTCAATTTGTTGACCCTGACCATATTGCCCAAGTTGGTCAGAGATTCCCCAACTGCACTTTGCTCTATGATCAAAATATGCTAACATGGCAGTGGCAGGAGAGGGAGGACACCTGCTTTAATGGTTCTGGCTGTAGGTCTTCTGTAGAATAAGATGTTAATTATGGGGTTCTGAATGGGGCTGAATGATGGTGAAATGAATGGAGAGACCTTTCTCTGTCAGTGGGGTCACACTCCTTCAACTCCCTCAAGCCAGTGAGTGTGAGGGTTCAGGATAGCCATGAGGAAATAATCCACAGACAGTAAGGTTTCAGAAGACATTTGTTTTATCCAGGACCTAGCCACCACATGTAGCTCCTAAGCTTTAAAATCTTTTATGCTGGTTCCATAGTCATCCCTGTCATCTCAACCTATTTCTGCCATCTCCCCTGCTGCTGCTTTCTTCATCTCTTGCTGAATCCTTGAATCAATTCCCTTCCTGCCTCTGAGGCAATTCTTTTGTTATCGACCAAGGACCCCATCACAGAAATGGGCAGGGTTTACTATCAGGTAAGCTTACACAGGAAGAATGGGGGATGAAGGTAACATCTGCCACTTTTTAAAATAAACAAAAAAGAGCATAGGTTATCATTTATCTTGCTGGCTCTGTCTTTAGCCAAAGGTGGAAACCTTAATATTTTCATAGTAACAAAGTTTAAAGTGTAAAATTAAAATACAAACTTTTTCCATAAATATAACTTTTCTGCAAAATATACCTGTAATTTAAAATTTCTTAATTTTTATTTAACCAAGCAGTATTCTGAAATTTTCTTGTTCCTATACTTCTCTTCATGCTATTAAATTAAGCATCGTTGTCCTGGAACTTTCCTGTTCCAATACTTCTTTTTTAAAATTATTTTCTTTATTTAAATACCTTGTTTAGAAATATATTATTAGTTGGATTTCAGTCATCTAAAGAAAACTCCCGTTCACCAGGGCAACATTCCCATCACAAATATCCTAAATCTTCCTCCCCACACCACCCCTGCCTTACTCTACATAGGTTTTCTACTTCCCTCATTCATTCACATTGCTATGACAGTTCTCAATGTAGTGATTTCTCTAGCTGCACTCATCCCTCTTTGTGGTGAGATTCATGTCATGAGCTTGACTCTCCAGTCCTCCACTCTTTTGTCTTTGAGAATTATTGCAAAAATTTATTTTATTTTTCTTAAAACCCACAGATGAGGGAGAATATTCTGCTTCTATCTCTATATCTCTGATTTATTTCACTCAGCATAATAGATTCTATGTACATCAATTTATAGGAAAATTTCATGACTTTATCTTTCCTGATGACTGCATATGATTTTATTGTGTTTATGTACCACAAATCTTTAGCGATTTATCTGTTGAAGGGCACCTTGGTTGTTTTTAGAGTGTGGCTATTGTAAATAGTGCTTCAATGAATATAGGTGTGAGGAAGGGATTTTTGTATTGTATTTTTGTGTTCCTAGGGTATATCCCCAGAAGTGGTATAGCTGAATCATATCAATATCTAGGTTTTGGAGGAATATCCATATTGTTTTCCATAAAGGTTGGACTAGACAGCATTCCAATCAGCAGAGAATAAGATTTCCTTTCTCTCCACATCCCCTCTAGCACTGCTTGTTCTCGTTCTTTATGATGTGTGCCCAAGTCTGCGGTGAGTGATGGTAACTCGTAGATGTTTTGATTTGCATCTCCCTGATGACTAGTGATGTGGAGCATTTTTTTATGTGCCTTTTGGCCATTCGTATTTCTTCTTTGGCAAATTACCTGTTCAAATTTTCTACCCTATTTTTGATGAGATTAGATATTTTGTCTCATAGTGTTCCATAAGTGCCTTTTATATTTTGACTATTAGCCCCTTATCTGATGGGTATTTGCTGAATAGTTTCTCTCACTCAGTGGGGGGCTCTTGTATCCTGGGCATAATTTACTTTGAAGTGTAGAAGCTTCCAAGCTTAATATATTCCCATAAGTTTATCTATGCTTCCACTCGTTTGAAGAGTGCTGTTTTTCCTTAAAGATGCCTTTAGTTTCAATGCCATGGAGTGTTTTACCTATGTGTTTTTCTATATGCCTTATGGTTTCATGTCTGATACCAAGGTCTTTAGTCAATTTGGATTTTACTTTCATAACTGGTGTTACCTGGGGGTCTGAGTTTGCTTTTTTGCAAGTGGCTAGCCAATTGTGCCAACACCACTTGTTGAAGAGGTTATCCATGTTCCATTTAGGATGTTTTGCTCCTTTATCACAAATTAGCTAATTATATGTCTAGGGGCTATGCTCTGAGAAGTCAAGCCTATTCCACTGATCTGAGGGTCTGCCTTTATTCCAGTACCATGCTGTTTTGATGAGCACTATTTTGTATTACAGTTTAATATTGGGGAAATTAATGCCTCCTGCATTGCTTTTCCCAAGGATTACTTTACCTATTCTAGGGTGTTTATTGTTCCAAATGAATTTCAGAAGTGTTAGCTCAACATATTTGAAGAATGTCATGGGTATCTTTAGAGGGATCACATGAAATCTGTACAATGATTTGAGGAGTATTGCTATTGTAATGATGTTAATCCTGCCAATGCATGAGCAGGGTATGTTTTTCCATTTCTGTGTGTCCTCTCTTATTTAGTGGAACAAGGTTTTATAGTTCTCTTTGTATAGGCCCATCACATCTTTAGCCAACTTGATTCCAAGATATTTGAGTTTTGTTGCACTACTCTGAATGAATTTTTTCTTAATGTCTATTTTTCCCTATCATTATTGGTTTTTAAAAAGGCCATTGATTTTTGTGGGTAAACATTGTAGCCTGCCATATTGCTATATGAATCTGTTGTTTCTAGAAGCTTATTGGTAGAGTTTTTAGGATTTTCTAAGTGAGTATCATATCATCTACAAACAGTGATAGCTTGAATTCATCCTTTCCTATCTGGATTCCCTTGATATGTTTTTCCTTGCCTAATCTCTATAGTACTTACAGCACTATATTGAATAGGAGTGGTAAGAGAGGACAGCCTTGTTTTGTACCAGAATTTAGAGGAAAGGCTTTTACTTTTTCTCCATTGAGGGTAAGATTTTCCCTTGGTTTGTGGTAGATGGACTTGAATATGTTGAGAAAGGTTCCATTCATTTCCATCTTGCTGCGAGTTTTTATTAAGAATGTTGTTAGACCTTACCAAATCCTTTCTCTGCATCTATTGATATGATCATGTGATTTTTATTTTTCTTGTTGTTAATTTTGTGTATTATGTTGACAGATTTACTAATGTTAAACCATCCTTGCATTCTTGGAGTGAGACCTACTTGATCATAGTGCATTATCTTCTCGATAAGGCATTTGATCCTGTTTATCAGGATTTTGTTGAGGATCTTTGCATCTGTGTTCATCATGGATATTGGACTACAATTTTCATTTTTAGCAGCATCTTTGTTTGGTTTTGGTATCAAGGTGATTTTGGCTTTATAAAAGCCATTTGGAAATTATCCTTATTTTTCAGTTTCATGAATGAGCATGGCCAGGATTTTTAGTAGTTCCCC
Organism: Suncus etruscus; assembly: GCF_024139225.1. NCBI lineage: Eukaryota > Metazoa > Chordata > Mammalia > Eulipotyphla > Soricidae > Suncus > Suncus etruscus. The sequence continues at coordinate 96,345,414 of NC_064859.1, forward strand.
TTGAAAGGTTTAAAAGAATTCATTAGTGAATCCATCTAGGCCAGGACTTTTGTATTGGTGCAGATATTTGATTACTGTTTTAATTTCCCCAATAGTGACAGGGGTGTTTAGATATCCTATGTCCTCCTTATTCAGTCGTGGAAGTTATAGGAGTCTAATAATTTACCCATTTCTTCCAGGTTCTCATGTTTAGTTGCATAGAGTTTACAAAGTGGTCTCTCATTACCCTTTGAATCTCTGCAATATCTGTAGTGATCTTCCCCTTTTCATTTGTAATACAGGTTATCAAGTTTCTCTCTCTTTGTGAGTTTTTCCAATTGACTATCAATTTTGTTTATTTTTTCAAAGAACGAACTTCTGCTTTTGTTGGTCTTTCGGAATGTTTTTTGGGTTTCCACTTCATTGATTTCTGCTCTAACCTTTGTTGTTTCTTCTGTCTCCCTATTTTTGGTTCCTTTTGTTGATCATTTTTTAAGTTCATGACCTGCATCATTAAGCTATTCCTGTATGCCCCTTTTCTTTCCTGATGTGTGCTTTCAAAGCTATAAATTTTCCTCTCAGGGCCACTTTTTCTGTTCCCTATAGGTTCTGATACTTTATGTCTTCATTGTCATTTGTTTTCAGGAAAGTTTTGATTTCCTCTTTGATTTCATCTTGGACCCACTGGTTTTTCAATTGTAGGCTGTTTAATTTCCAGTTGTTAAAGTTTTTCCTCTGTGTCCATTTGTAGTTCACATCTAATTTCAAAGCCTTGCTGTCAGCGAAAGTTGCCTGCAAAATTTTTGTCCTCTTGATTTTATGCAGGTATGTTTTATGGGCCAGCATGTGGTCTATCCTGGAGAATGACCTATGTATGTTGGAAAAAATGTGTATGTAGGTTTCTGTGGATGGAATATTCTATATATATATATATTTACTATGCCTCTTTCTTCCACTTATTCAGGCTAGTATATTTTATTGGGTTTCAGTTTGGTTGACCTATCAACCTATCAAGTGCCATGTTGACGTCTCCCACAATTATTGTGATATTATTGATGTCCTCTTTCAAATTTGTTAAGAATTGTATTAAGTATTTTGCTTGTCTCTCATTGGCTGCATATGTTTGGTAGTGCGATTTCTTTCTGTTGCACATATCCCTTGATTAGTACGGTGTCCAGCTTTGTTCCTTACAACTTTCCTGAGTCTAAAGTTACTAAAGCCATCCCAGCTTTTTAAGGGTGTTGTTTGCTTGGATGATTTTCCTCCAGCCTTTGATTATAAATTCTTGTTTTTTTCTGACTGTTCAGTTGTGTTTCTTGTAGGCAACAGAAGGTTGGATTCATCTCTTTGAGCTATTTCACCATTCTCTAAATTGTTGTATTTCATCCATTGACATTGAGGGAGATGATTGCCATGGGATTTAATGTCATCTTTGTGTATAAGTTTGGTGTGTGCGTTGGTCTGTCTTTTCTTAAAGTAGACCTTTCAAGTTTTCCTTTAAGGCTGGTTTTGCATCTGTGAAGTTTCTGAGTTATTTCTTACCCATGAAGTTATGTATCCTTCCTTCAAACCTGAATGTGAGTCAGACTGATTGCCATATTCTATGTGAAGCATCCTTCCTTCAAACCTGAATGTGAGTCAGACTGGTTGCCATATTCTATGTGAAGCATCCTTTTTATTCAGTCTTGTCACAGTATCCCACCACTGTCTTCTGGTCTTGAGAGTTTCTTGTGAAATGTCTGCTTTAAATCTTTTTTTTTTTTTTTTTTTTTTTGGTTTTTGGGCCACACCCGGTAACGCTCAGGGGTTACTCCTGGCTATGCGCTCAGAAGTTGCTCCTGGCTTGGGGGACCATATGGGACGCCGGGGGATCGAACCGTGGTCCGTCCAAGGCTAGCGCAGCAAGGCAGGCGCACCTTACCTTTAGCGCCACCGCCCGGCCCCGTCTGCTTTAAATCTTAAGGATGCCCCTTTGAATATAATTTCCCTTTATTACTTGCTGTTTTTAGTATTTAATTTCTGTATATAGGATTCGTCATTGTAACTAGGATATGTCTTGGGGTGTTTTTCTTTGGGTCTCTTTTAGCTGGTACTTTGCAGGCATGCAGGATTTGATTGCATGCAATCTTTCGCTCTGGGAGTTTCTCTGTTATCATGTCTTTGATTATTGATTATTCCTGGGTATGTTCTTACTGAGTCTCTGGAACTCCAATCATTCTTATGCTGTTTCTGTTGAGTTTATCAAAGACTGCTATTTTCATCTGTTCACATTCCTTGAATACTTTTCCATTGTCTGATCCTTTGCCTTAAGATTTTGTTTCCAATTTCTTCTGCTGTATGGAATTGTTCTGCATTTGATCTTTCAGAGGATTTTGTCCTTTGTTGCTGTTACCCTGTTGGAGAGGCTCTCCATTGATTTTTCAGTTCAGCTACCATGTTTTTTAGATCTCTTATTTCAGTTTGGAGTTTTCTGATTTCTGTCTTTGTGTTCTGTTCAGCTAGAGATATTTTTTCTTTGATTTCCAAGAGGATCCTCCATATTTTTATTCTAAACCACTTATCTGAGAGGTTAATCAGATAGTTGGTATTTTGGGGGTCATCAGAGCTATAATCTTCATTCTCTGTGCATGGTGTTTGCCTCTGAAGTTTTCCCATTGTCACTCTTGAAGTGTGATTTTTTTCTGCATGTTATGGTGGGGTTGGTTCATTAGTTAGAACGTGTACATAGCATTAAAGTGAATCGTAGCACTCATGCTCTTCTGGAGCCTCAGAGAGACAGTTTCTTTGGGCCCTTGCTGGCCCACTCAGGAGAGCATCAGAAGACAAGAGAAGAGAAACACACAAAGCCGATAGATCCCGTCAGTTTCTCCCATGGCCAATCTCACAGCATCTCTTCCACCTGCCTTCACAGACAAAAGTGTCACCTCTACCTGGCTCCCCTAGTAGCCTGTTTTTCATTTCTATACTTCTTAATGCTATTTAACCTAGCATTTTTCCTGGAACTTTCTTTTTCTTATTAACCTTTCCCTTAACAAAATTTCAAGAATATTTATACAGAGAATTGTGGGTGCCCCTGCCTACAGGGACACCAATGAAGATGTGGTTCTTCTTTCTTGGAGGGAGATTACGCATACAGAAAGACGAGACACGGAGAGAGCCAAAAGTGGGAAAAGAATTCCAGCCAAATCCAAATCCAATTCTGTTTATTGAAACTCTATGCCCGGCTTATATACTTTTTTGTGGGCACTGTTTTGCTCATAAGTATGTCAATAAGAGGTAGATATATTGAACAGGACAAATAACAGGACCCATTGGTAGGTGAGATGGAATGTGCAGATAATGAGGTCTGTTTCCATCAGGCTGGGCAGGTACTAATAATGGAACAGATCTCTGGCAGGTGAGATGTACAGATAAGGGGACTTTATAGATTAGACTTAGCTTCCCAGGACCAAAGTTCTGCACTTTTTTGTTTCTGAAGAAGCCTTAGATCCTAAATGTTTACATTTAATTCTCAAGGCTGCCTGCTTTTATTATAGCTCTGTATTTGTTGCCCTTAAATCTTAAATGTTTAACATTCAATTCTCAAGGCTGCCTGATTTTAGCAAAGTTCTATGCCTGTCACTAGGCCTTGCATTTCAGCTAAGTTTTCTGCCTGTTCTTAAGGGCTCCTGTCAGAGCATACGTTTTGAAAAGAGGCTACTACATTAATATACACAGTAAAACCATATGCAATTGGAAACATTAATTATTAAAAACAATGACGCACATTTAAATCAGCAAGAAAATTACTTAGATCAAGAGATAATCCTGAAACAAAGTTAGATGCAGGTAGTTTTAAATCAAATTTTTCAGTTGGGCTTCACTGTTTTCTTTTTTCTCTTTTTTAATGAGAGAAAGGGAGAGAGAGTTAAAGAGAGAGAGAGACAGAGAGACAGAGAGACTTGACCCAACACCTGGGGGCCCTGCCATAGAATCACTTCACTATTTTCTATCTCCCTTTTTTTTATATGCCATCATCAACACCAATTGTCCAAAGGTGAAAATTCTGTGCACTTCCTCATTTTTTCCTATCACCAATTTGTCCAGATGCTGGGCTTCTCCCAGGCTGCTTACTATGTGCTTAACTTCCATGAGATCCTGGCCTCCACAGTTGTTCCGGGGCTGTGTCCGCTAATGTTGTTCCAGTCACCTGGTCTGGAGGGTGGGTCCCAGTACGAGCAGCAAGTGCCCACTGCCTTTGGCCTGATTGCAAGCTTCTCCACAGCACTTGTCACAGCTAGGATGCTCAGAAGTGCAACTCATCTGCTGCTTGTTGTCTGCTCAGGAGATGCTGCCTTTGCATTTCACCATTCTGGCCAACAGGCCACAGGACCAGAACTGATGTGGCCCATGTCAGGAGAGAGGGATCAGTCCAGTATTTCTCTCTGAGAAAGTTAACCACCGCCAGCTGCTGTTTCTGCCACCAATCTCTGGCAGCCACTGTGGGTGCATCTGGGTGTTTAAAGGTCAAGGTGGTCTGGGCAGAAAGTTAAAATTTTTAAAATCGAAGTTAATTTCCAGGCTGAAGATCATAATTCAGGAATAGTCAATCTTCAATAAAGTCTTTTTCCAATTAATGGCCTGTACAAGTCTCTGCAAATTCGGAGGCCTACAAAAAAATTACTTTTTTTGTAGAAGAGAAGTCATGTGCCTGGGCTTTGGAGAGTTGTTCCAAGATCTCTGCAATCCTTTTTTCAAAACTTCCCACCCTGCTGCCAGCAGGGCTCTCCTAAATCAAATGCCAGGTGGCCCAATATTTTGGACTCACTCCAGCTAAATAGAGCCGAAATCAAGCACAAGAAAAGGTATCTCACCATGTTGTCTTCTTGGGTTCAGGGTTCAAATCAAAGTTCAAGCGCCAGTTGTAGAATAACAAAATAATTATTGAGTCCTGGATGGAGGATGATGATGGTGAAATGGATGGAGGGTGAGGCCTTAGTCTGCAGGCCCAGGACACATGCCTGCAACCCCCTCCAGCCATCAGATCTGAAGGTTCAGGGTAGCATCAAGGAAATGACTCAAAGCATTCAGGTTTTAGGTAATATGAAACTTTATTCAAGGCCCTAGCCAATACATGTGCCTTCTATCATAAACTTTCAAGCAGCTTATTTCAGTAGCCCTGACATCTCAATCCATCTCTATCGCTCCATCTTGCCAACCTCTCCTGCTCCCTCTTGCTCAATACTCTCTCTGAATTATGGGGTTCTGGATTGGCCTGAATGATGGTGAAATGGATGGAAAGGCCTTAAGATGCTGCCCGGGCCATGCTCCTCCAACTTCCTCCAGCCAGCAGGTCTGAGGGTTTAGAATAGATACCAGGAAATGATTCACAGACACATTTCAGGAGACATTAGCTCTTTTCATGCCCTAGCCACCACATGTGGCTCCTAAACTTTAAAATCTTTTACACTGGTTCCATAGTCAGCCCTGTCATCTCAACCTCTTTCTGCCATCTCCCTTCCTGCTGCTTCTTCCTCCATCTCTCACTGAAGGCTTGAATCCATTCCCTTCTTGCCCTTGAGGCAATCCTTTTGTTACTTAGCAAAGATCCCTTCCAGAAATGGGCAGTTCTTACCATCAGGTAAGCTTACACAGGAAGAATGAGGATGGGGTAACGCTGGCTGTAGATCTTTAACAAACAACTGTTTCATCTATATATTTATAGGTTTAGCATATTTTCTGTATGTACTAGACAGATAGGGTTATAATAAATGCACCAGAAATCACAGACATACCTCAAACATTCATGGTTAAAGTCAGACCTCAGAGCTAATCCAGGGGCAACATCATCTAAACCAGTGGTCCTCAAACTACGACCTGCGGACCACATATTGTATTTGTATCTGTTTTGTTTCTTCATTGCAAAATAAGATATATGCAGTGTGCATAAGAATTCGTTCCTAAGTTTTGTTTTTACTATAGTCAGACCCTCCAATGGTCTGAGGGACAGTGAACTGGCCCCCTGTTTAAAAAGTTTGAGGACCCCTGATCTAAACCAAACTCAATATGATTTCTCAGTTGCAGCTTCTACCTTAGTTAGTATGCTGGATGCTGAGCTGGTCATGAATTTCCATCTGTCTTTTTTCAACAAAATGCTTGAGTTTGGTCCTTGCAGTGAACAGTGGTTTTTTAGCCAGGGCTTGTGAAGGAAAATCCAGTATGTTTTTTCACCTTCTTTGATGGAAAATATATATCACTTCATTTAGACAGTAGAGTTTCTCAGACATAGAATGTGGGTTCGTATAGTGGGAAGTCCTAAAGATAATTCAATGGAATCATCTTCACTGAGATCTCTGGATAGTTCGTCTCTGATATAACATGAACCTTTATAATAGTACCCTGGTGTGATCACATCCAGGCTTTATAAAACCTCATTTTCTCTCCATCTCTCCTGAAGTTACCTTCACACTCTTTGAGGGGGTTTTCTTAAGCACACTGTGGAACAAGCATGCTTTATTAATACTCTGCTATGTGCCTATTCTATGATACCTTGAGGCTGACACCCAGTAGTATCTGGAATATTCTTTAAGGATAGTCCAGGCTTGCTTGAATACCTTCTACTATAGATAAAGAAAGGTGGCCCAATGGAGGTAAAGGGTTTGCAGAAAGATCCACAGTATTAGATGGGAATAGATTTTCTTTAATATATACTCCTATCTTTCTGTTTTTATGTACTTAAAGATCTAAAAGTACTTCCCTGAGATCAGATTTGGACTCACCTAGCAAAATTTGGTCTCTGGCTGACTGTGGGTCTTCTCAAAATAATGTACTCTGCCACATAAGCATGACCTCCCCTTCCAGCCCAGATCTGTGAACCAAAATGGTGGCTTCCTGGAAAGTAGTAAAATGACAGAGTATGACATCCCACGGGCCAGAACTAGGGATCTGGCACTTGCTACTGCTGAGCCCAAGTGGTAGTTGTGGGAGAAACTATATAGTCCTGTACCTGTACTTGTACCTCCCTAAAGGGTGGACTTGCAGAAATGCACCCAGGATTAACACACTGAAGTGACAGAAGCAAGTCCTCACTGCCACTGTCAACTCAGCCTTAATTTTCTGAACAAATATGGTGACATAATTAAATGAAAGCATTATTCAGGGAAATGCCATAAAACTTGGACCTCTCAGAATCTCCCAGAAACTAATCAGGTTATCTTGAAAAGGGAAAAACAAAACTGTTATATTTGAGTATTTCCTTTCAAACCAACTTTCTTTTCACAACACATAAAAAGAATAGGAGGCTGGAGTTTGACTTGACATTGAGGCTGATCCAATGATATTCACCAAATCCTTAAACAGATATTATCCCACATAATTTTCTAAGGCAACTGAGACAGGGTATAAAAGACTATTGAAAAATAGAATACACATACAGGATCAGAATCCTCTGACTATGTGCCATTTTTTTTGCCATTTCATCCTCTTCTTCAGGAGCTGGTTGAGGTGATAGTGGAGAGTGGGAACTATGACACGAGGGATGACTTCTCTGTGGTCCTACAGCCGTTCTTTGAAAGGTTTGAAATACCCAGAACTAAGGTAAAGGAAACAAAGATTTCAATTATTTATGAATATCTTTTGTGCTGTCAGGTATCTCTAATGCAGTCCTTCATGCTCCCTGTCATCAGGAAGGGAAGCCTGACCTCACTTACTTTGAATTTAACTGCTTCCACTTCAGTCAGAAGACTCTTGGTCATGTTGCCAGTGCCCTCTGGAACAACATGGTAAGATGAGAAGATTGCATGGACTTTTACTTCTGAGAAGAAGATTTTAGAAGGCTTTTATGACCTCAGGAACCCTCAGATGTCTGAGATTATGTGCTGTACAATAATCTGTCTTGTCTTACTTCTCATGTTATCATTTCACCACTGCTTTTCCCTTATGATACTTCTTTTCCATTTCCTATTTTTTCTGAATGTTTCTTTAGCTTGAACCTATTGGCCAGAAGTCAAGGGAGCACAATTTCACTGGTGATATTGTTTTAGAATGTCCAAACCAGGTGGGTGAAAACCTTCTTGATAAGATTCTAGATAATTGCCTCCTTCTATGTTTGAAATCAGGCCCTCAGATTTGCTTAAAAACCTCCTCACCTACATCCCCTTGCAGACTCTGATTAAACAGCACCAAGTTATATCTAGTTATATTTTAAGAGATGTCAAACTATAGAGACTGGGTAGTACTAGCATGTTCTGGGAATCAATCCCTCCCATGCCTTTAGTGAATTCAGCAGAAGTTTGAGCTTCACAAGATTCTTTCTTAGAAAAAAAAGGGTGAAATGATATCCAACTCCCAACTTGCATTTTAAAAAACAGTGGTAAGAGAGAATATCCAGGGCAGGAAGAAACATGGCTAAGTGATATCTTTGAATAAACTTCTCCCATGGTAGACTAAATTATCTGTCAAGATTGAAGTGAGTATGAAAACCGAGCCCCTGGAAACTGTAGGTAAGACAGTCATTAATAAATCAAAAGAGACTGTTTCCCCCTCCATGTATATTCCCAAGTTTTCTGAGGCCAGATATATAGCTAAGTAGAAAGCTCATGCTTTGCATTTTGGATTGTCAGAGGTTGATCCCTAGAAACCAAGTTGTCAAAAAGAAGCTTGGTGTTATGTGGTGACTCCTGAAATCTGTCCATTTTTCTATTGCCAGAGAAGCTCTGGGTCTGAACTGGGAACTTCTATGTTGAGCTGGCTAATGCATGACTCCATGTCTGACTTTTATTTATTGTGAAGAAAGGAGCCTAGTGACTGAGGGAGATATAATGATATTTTTTGGAGGGAACTGATAAAGTGGGAAGCATGGTCTCTTCTAAGTAGAGAAAAAATTGATGGAGAAGTCTCTACTTGCCATTCTTGGCAGTCACTGAGTCTTTATTCTAGTTGCTCCAGTGGCTGGGGGTCGTTGGTTCCAGCGCATCCTTTCAGGGAACTGGCAAGGGGTTATGGACTTGGTAATGTGAAGTAGGGGAGAACGATGATGATTCTATCAAGGTCAGCTCCTCTTTAGTGTTCAGAAGGGTGACACAGAAAGCCCTGTCAATAGTTGACAAGCTCCCTTCTCTTTCTTCCAGGAAGAACCTTACCTAAGGACCAAAAAGAACAGTGTGCGTATACCTGCTTGTTGCTTCATTTGGGGGTGACAATCAGTGTGTGGGCAGCCCAGTAGGGCAGGGGGCAGGGGTAACGTGGCAGGAGTTCCTGATAAGTTTCACTTTGGGGTGTTCCTACTTTGTTAAGCTCACCCATTTAATCATCAAACATGATATAGCAACAGGAGGTGCCCCAGAAATAGACCACTGAAGGCTGGTTAGTCAAATCCTCTCAACAGCCTTGTTGAAGATGGTTCACTCTCAAAATGGTGGGGCAGAGTCAGGAAGGTGTGGAAAGCCCTAGTGTTTTGATAACCAAGTTCTTGTGTTTGTTCTTGGAGTGGTCTGAATTACATCCCTCTCTGGCCAGTATTTTAGATTATCAGGAATCAATTTTCAAATGCCCCTCTAGGTCCAAGCTCAGCGTAGGGCCCTGTTATAAGTGCTGGTGTACATACTATTTTTATTGATCCCTTCAATCTGTGGCACTTCGATTTCTTTTCCACACTTAGATATTTTTTGAAAGTCAAGTAGTCTGCAAGGACAAGGCCAGCTCTACAGTCGTGCCCACCACAGGTAAGTCTTATGTTTCACAAGATTTGGGCCCCTCCCTGGTAAGATTTCTGCCAAAACTTTTCATGCTTTAAGAAAGGAATACTTATTCTCCTCATTTTGTTCATGTAAAAATGTTACTGTGTTGCCTCTCCCATGTCATGATATTTATTTTTGAAACATGCTGTAGGTTGGCCCAGGCAGGATCTGGGCTATTTTAGGGAGGCCTCCCTCTTCATCCCATTCAAAGGGGCTCAAGTGGAGAGTCCCTCTTTGTTCTGGGCCCCGGGCCTGAGGGGTGACCATACTGAAGTCCAGAAGAGGGGTGATGTGTCATGGGAGTACTATATGCAGATCCTGATTGAAGTGGATGGTCCAGGCTCTGGAAGTTCTGCCTCAAAAATTGGTCTACATAAATGTTTGTTGGACTTTTCCAAAGAGGCAACTCCTTGGCATGTGGATTCTTGATAGAAATCCAGAGCTTCCTGAAAATGGGCCATTGCCCTTGTGATCATGCACTTATGTTACAACTATCTTTCTACCCAACCACTGGCATAATGTAGTAGGATTCATTCTTTCCTTCCTCCCATATAACTGTTCTCTCTTTCTCTCAGCATCTACTGCTCTGAAGGTCAGGATGTTTTCTCATTCTAGAGGGAAAAGCTGACTTCATATTTTCATGTAAACTTGACTTGTACAGTCCATGGATTTCTGGATCAACTTGACCTAAAACACATGCAGGGCAGGTCCTGCTTTTCTTTAGGTCATATATGACTACACTCTGACTTCAATTTCCTTCCCTCAAGTGCAACATTCTGTCATTACAGTGCATCAGCTGAAACCTGCAGATATCAAAATGATTGGTGCTATTGGAGATGCTGATGCTGTAAGGACCTGGAAACTAGGGTTCGGGTGGGGGAGATTAATGGGGTGAGAATGGGCACTCATCTGTTGTAACTTCAGGGTCTACACCAGGGGTGGCAAACAAGTTTGACACAAGGAGCCAAAATTTTAAACTGTGAGAGTCAGAGAGCCACACCACGCAGTGACCTGCCAAAACAGACACTCACACAAAAGCATCTAATTGTAACAATAATACATTAAACACATATTTCATTTTGCCATTTTGAGTGAGGGTAAAAATTCTGCAGTGAGGGTGAGGGTGTGCTGCGTCCTCCACACTAAGAACTAAATGCAAGATATGACACAACATGTGACACACAGGTCCCTCTGCTCGCTGGCCCATGAAGTTGTTTCCGAGGGATGGGCGATGGGATGATGCAGCCTGGGGGCGGGAATACATGCTCGGAGATCTCTCCTCAGAGGTCCCTCCTCAGAAGCAGCATAACAAAATCCAAACTTGGCAAAGAGCCACAGTATACAAAATGATGATAAGAGGCAAAGCCGCATTCATTTGGACCGGGAGCCGCATGCTCGAGAGCCGTGTGTTCCCCACCCCTGGTCTACACTGTCGATATTTGAGAGCCTAACAAGGAAAGCATTGTGAAGCCATTTCTTCACTCACTTGGCAAGGAAAATTATTTCAGGAGTGCACAAAACTGGCTCAGAAGATGGGTTTTTGAAAACTTAGAGAAACACAAACCTATACGAAAGATATCATTTTGGATCCAAAGTTTTCACCTTGTCTGCCTGAGTGGTGCTTTTCCTTTTGACGGGATGCTTTGAGAACAGCCCAAACCTGCAGATTTATTTTCTCATGGCATTGCAGCAAAAAAAGCCACTGTTCCTGGTGCTTTCACATTGGAATGACTTGCCAACCTAATCATATTCTGACAACATTTCTAAGGCTCTCAGAGGGCCTCATTGAATGTCCCAGAGGCAAAGAGGAAACAAGGGAAAAGGCTGTTAAGTCTATCAAATGTATCCCAATTTGGGGCTGTTAAAGCATCTACAGAAATGATTTTAGCCTTCATAAACCATGGACTAGGGTGAAGAGCATTCTAGAAGATACAGGAACATACAAGTGGGGTCATAGCAATGTAATAGTGCACTCAGAATATGCAGGGAATCAGAAACTCTTCACTGTCCCCTCTCTTTTCTAATTCGCTTACTGACCTGTGATTTTCTGTATTTTTTTCAGTCTGGCAAAGGAATTTCTGCCAAAAACGGCGAATTACACACTTATAGTCATGACTTTCGAGGAAGTCCATTTTGGTAAAAGTAATTTTTGTCTTTCCATATACCCTTCTATTCTTGTCAGTTTGTAAATTCACAAATGTAGCATACATAGGTCAGTCTATCTAGGGTTTTTTATTTTTATTTTTTCACAATCAATTCACACAGTTATTTGTGATTGGGATCAGGTATACAATGTTTTAATAGCAATCTCTTCACTAGTGTCTCTTTACCCCACAAACATCCCCTTTCACCTCCCACTCGCCAATCTGGTTCTATGTGTTCACTTAAAATATTTTTTGTAATGTATTTTACAATACCATTGTGAATAGTTTCATACATAAATTGATGTTTTGCTGAAATCAATGTGAATTACAAGTCTTTCACAGTTATGTTTAAGGGACAGTGTGATGATAGTGAATTAGGGCAATTCCCACCACCAGTGTTGACCTCCTTCCACCATTGTTCCCAACATGTATCTTATACCTTCATCCTTAGCCCTCTGAACTGCTGTTAAATGGTTATCTATGTGTATAGCTTTTTGTAGTAGTTTAGATCACTTGATTCTATTGCCATTGACTTTGAGTTAGGTATTTAATCTGACAATTTTTTATTTCCACTCAATGCTCCTGAGACCCCTGGTCCCTGGGTACCATCCACATTTTTTCTCAATTTGTGGAAAGACATACAAATATGAGACAGAACAAGATAAATCATGTTCTGTTAAAAAAAAGTGGGTGAAAGTCCCTGTCTAGAAGCTATAAATATAAATTAACTTAAAAGAAAGAAAATAGGGGTTGATGTCGCAATTGTTATTCTTCTTCTTCTTCTTCTTCTTCTTCTTCTTCTTCTTCTTCTTCTTCTTCTTCTTCTTCTTCTTCTTCTTCTTCTTCTTCTTCTTCTTCTTCTTCTTCTTCTTCTTCTTCTTCTTCTTCTTCTTCTTCTTCTTCTGCAAAGGCACAGTTAATATTGGGAAAATTTGATGGAAAATTACCTTGGCCTAAGAGATGCAGAGTGTCTTCACCCTTGAAGCATACTGTCATGAGACTGACTAAAGGCTCCAGACATGTTTGTTGTCAAACCCCAAATCTTTATGGTGTCAGGAAATGTTCTATTCAGTCATGGTTGTCAGAGTCAGTACTCTGTCATTAGAGATTTTAGCTTTTGCACAGATTCTAGGATAAATTTTAAGGTAGTCTTTTTTTTATTTTGAACAAAGTGGATTACAAATCTTTCACAGTAATATTTTAGGTACATAACAACATTGAATAAAGGACATTCCCACCACCAATGTTGTCCTTCCTCCACTCCTGTTCCCAGCTTGCATTCCATATCCCCCTCCTTTACCTCCCCTCCAGGCTGCTAGTATATGTGGTCCCCTCTGTGTCTAGCATATTGTAGATTGGGTATCGATTCTGTTCTCATTGGCTTTGAATTTGGTGTTTACGTATGATCATTTTTTTTATTTCTACTTAATGTTCATATGACTGTTTGGTCTTGCTACCCTCCATTATTATCCCCCCTCAATTTTTGAGGTGGAACAAGATTGTTCAAGTTATGTGATTCTGTTTGAGGGAAAAAAAAATAAAATGGGGCAAAAAAAAAAAGAAAAAATGGGAGGAGTCCTTCTAGAGGCTATAAATATCAATTTAGGAGAAGAAATGGAAAAAGAAAGAAAAATAACAACAATACTAATTTTTTAAAAAATAATCAAACATAAAACTAATAAAGCACCACAGCAATAAAGACAACAACCATACAATAACCACAATACTGAAATAAATACAAAACAAAGCTCAAAAATTAACCTCATTAAAAAACAACAAACAACAGTAATAACAAAACCAAAAAAATTAATTTGTGCTTCTGTTTTCTTTCATAGGAACAGTAAATATATTGGGGAGATTAGAAAATAAATTCCCTTGGCATAGGATAATCTTTCTTTATAGTCCCAGAAAACATTCTGCTCAGTTGCGGGTGTTGTCATTTTATGTAATTAGTGATCTTGGGTTTTACACAGATCCTAGTACAGAAGATCTTTTGATTTTTGTCTTACCATTAGGTGATGAGGTAGTGGCAACCTGCCCTTAGATCAAGCTGTTGCTCGTTTCCTCATCGTTGGGGTGTTGTTATGAACCTATCCTGGTGCCGGTTGGTGCTGGAATGGTATTTGGTACTCCCCCTCGGTGAGTTTAATTCCTAGTGTTGGTGCAGGGAACTATGCCAGTTCTAAGGGTGAGAACCAGGGATCGGTGTGGGACAGTTGATGTCCAATCACCAGAGGCCTAAATTAAGTCCCCATGACAAATGTTCAGGATGAAAGGTGCCCCTTCACACATAAAATTTTAACTGTCTTTCAGCACCACCTTCTCTTGATTGAACACTTCTCTCTGCCATAGATTGTGGTCCCTCACTGTCTTTTTTCCAAACCCCTTGAAGTGTCCTCTTTACTACTGAATATCAGTTCTCACGTTCATTCTATCCATTGTCTTGGGAACTTGGTATTTCATCATCATGTTTCTTTGTCTTCTATATATAACAGTTTGTTTACAAAGGTCTTGTGAAAGAAAATAAGAATTTGGGTAAAATGTGACAACTTGGTATGAGGAGAAAATCCTTGCCTTGCATACATCTGGTTCAAAGTACAAAGTTGATACTAGAATCACTTTCCCTCTAGAATCAGCAGAAATAAGCCCTGAACACAGAGCAGGGAGTTTTCCCCCCAAAACTCTTGACTATGTTTCAACTCCCATCCAGAAAAAAAAAAGGTGGCAAAAAGTAATGCCATGAGAGTGGTATTCTCATAGAACCAGATCTTGGTTTCTACACTGATCCTAGGATGAAGTCTAGGATAGAGTTCTTTGTTTAAGGCAGTCTTACTTAATTAGTGATCTTGGTTTTTGCAAAAATCAAAGGATGGAGTGTCTTCTGATTTCACCTCACCGTGAGGTGATGAAGTAGGGCAACCTGCCCTTAGATGAAGTTGTTGCAGTTTCCTCATCTACAAGAAGTCATATGGGGCTTTTTTTTTGGGGGGGGGGGTCATACCCGGCAGTGCTCAGGGGTCGTTCTTGACTCTGCATTCAGAAATTGCTCCTGGCAGGCTTGGGCCTCTCCCCATGTTTTGATGAGGTATTTAGATTTGGTGGGGTTAATCTTTGTGAGTATCTTGTACATTCAAGATTTCAACCCTTTATCTGATGTGTTGAGAACAAACCATTACCTCCCACTTAGCTGCCCTTTAGTTTTTACCCATAATTCTTTTGCAATACAGAAACTTTTTAGTTTGATGGAGTCAATTTGTTTAATTTGATCCTGTAGCCTTTGCTAATGGCATCATTTTGTTGTAGATTCACTTGAGGTCTTTGTCTAGGAACATTCTGTTATGTTTCTCCCAACATACTTAATAATTACAGGTCTGATCTCAAGGTAAGCTATGACTTCATCTCTTGTGACAACTGCATAATATCCCAATATGTACCACAGTCTTTAGCCAGTCATCTGTTGAAGGGCATCTTGGTTGTTTCCACAGTCTTGCTATGGTAAATAGTGCTGCAATGAATAGAGGTGTAAGGAAGGGGTTTTTGTATTGTATTTTTGTGTTCCTAGGGTATATTCCTAGGAGTGGTATAGCTGGATCATATGGGAGCTCGATTTCAAGTTTTTGGAGGAATCTCCATATCGCTTTCCATAAAGGTTGAACAAATATATCTTGAGATAAAATTGTACCAAAAATGTACTTGGTGTATCCCTTAGTTATTTTTTTTTATTGTAGTTGTTTGGTTCTTTAAACAACATCCAAGTACTTAGGTATTTCTTTCACTCCTAGCTATCGAGGGAACCATGTGAGATACTGGTATCAAACTCAATTCAGTTACATCCCATGCACAGAACTTATTACAGAGCTATTTCTCTGTCTACTTTCAATTATATTTTTATTGACGGAAAAATGATAGAGTTAGTGACAGGTAGAATATAGAATTAGAATTTTTCTTTCAAATCATAAAGTTTCTTTAGTTAGTCTAAAGAGAAAAGGTACAAGTTTGGGACCAGATCTATTAAGTGGAAGGTTTTTTGTCTTACACATAGCCAACTCAGATTGGATCCTTAGCATCCAATATGGTCTCCTGAGCACTGCCTGGAGTGATTCTAGAACTCAGAGTGAGAAATAAGCTTCAAGAGCTGTTATGTGTGGCTCAAAACAAAAAAAGGGGGGGGGCAGAGAGATAGCATGGAGGTAGGGAATTTGCATTGTATGCAGAAGGATGGTGGTTTGAATCCTGATATCCCATATGGTCCCCGATACATACCAGGAGTGATTTCTGAGTGTAGAGTCAGGAGTAACCGCTGAGCGCTGCTGGATGTGACCCAAAAACTAAAACAAAAAAAGAAATAAGGAAAGAAAGAAAGAAAGAAAGAAAGAAAGAAAGAAAGAAAGAAAGAAAGAAAGAAAGAAGAGAAAGAAAGAAAGAAAGAAAGAAAGAAAAGAAAGAGAGAGAAGGAAAGAAAGAAGAAAAGAAGAAAGAAGAGAAAGAAAGAAGAAAAGAAAGAAAGTAAAGAAAGAAAGAAAGAAAAGAAAAGAAAGAAAGAACAAAATATTAAGGAAGGATGGAAGGAAAGAATGAAAGAAACGAAGAGAAAAAGAAGAAAATAAGGATCAAGTAAGAGCAAAAGATAAATTTGGGGGAGGTGCAGAAAGAATCAGAGGTCCAAGCAAATATCCAGTCATCAGTCTAGATAAGTTAAAACATCTGAGGGAGAGATATAGTACTATACAAAGCCAACATTTAGTTGCTTTGTCTCCACTACCCAGAGCTTCTGGATGAACCTTTGAGATAACTTTTAGCCTATCTTCTATGAACTAGATAACTTAATCCCAAGCATTTTTTGAATAAAGAACAATCATGTTCTTGACTGTTGGTCTGTCTGTCCTTTACATATATTGGTGGTCTAGATGTTAACCCCCAGTTGGCAAAATGCATTTGCCTGAAATCTGAAGTTGAGGTTTAGGAGGGAGGTGAAAAAATTATATTACATCTTAACCCTAGCACTGACTAAAACAAATAAATTAATGTTCTTCCCACATCACATTGGATTCAAATCCTTGAAAGAGGGCCAGAGAGATGGTCCAAGAGGTAAGGCATTTGTCTTGCTGACTGATGTCAGACCACAGTTCAAATCTTCATTACTTCATACAGTCTGAATGTCCCCAAAAGTCAAATACTAAAAATTCTTAAAAGAACAGAAATCTCATGTGTGTTTAGAGGTTATATTTAAGATTATACATGTAGATTAGACTAGGAAAAATTAATTTAGTCTTGATTGGCAGTAAGAGGCATCCTCTTACTTAAGATTTTAGTAAAGAACTTACTGAAAACTGCAAAGAGGCCGATGAGCTCTAAAGATCTCTGACTTAATCTGATTTTCTGTGGGTTCGCTTAGAAATGTAATTGACCATTTTGCCTTAGATTCCTACTCTATAAGGTGAAGATAGTCATATTGATACCATCAGGTTAGTGGGACAAATGTGGCATCTGGAAATATATACTCAGTTATATGCTTTTCTCCCTATTTGGTGGAGAATACAAAAGCACGCTTTGCCTTCAAACTCTTTTTTTCATCTTGGAGAGAAACCAACATTTGGCAGGCAGAAGATTTTTCTCTGGAAATTTGGAAGTAATGCATCTTAGAGGTAGAGCATATGATTTTTAAAGATGAGCACCTTTAAGGGGCTGACATGTCCGCAAAAATGTAATAAATCAAATGTTTTGCAATACCATAAATAGTAAGGGATGAGTCTTTAATATATTGGTGGGATGTGGATAATTCTGGGGTGCCCAGTAATATATCATTGCCACTGACTCTGTTTCTCATTGACTAACCATTCCCTACAGCATTGGAGGCGATGATAATATACTTAAACGGGTTACATTACCAAGTAAGTGAAATAAGGATTTAAATTTGTCTCATTGTTCACTTTCCTGCACGGCACTGTGAGTGTGGATGTAGGTCCACAGAGGAACCTTGTGAATCGTACATGAAAGACAGAGAAGCTTTTCTTGCTCTTCAGTTTTTCATTGAATCATTTTAACTCAAACCCATCTCAACTCCTGGAGATGAGAACACATTCTCCTGGAGTTGATAGTTCTCTATACCACCAGCTATGCCCTCTCAGGGACTGTAGGAGAAGATATGTCATTTCACCTGGGGGAAATCCAAGACAAAGAATACATCAAGGCCCTCTGTCCATCCTGACTTCTCTGACCTTTACCAGATATCTTACGGGAGTACAACAGACATCTCAGAGGATATGGCACTGGCGTAGGTTCAGTCTCATCTCGGAATGCTAACTGCAACCAGGCTATTAGTGGAGACCCGAGTAGGTATGGCAATAGGGACATGAGTGGAAAGAATATTTGGGAGGGAAGTCACTTTTAAGAGTGACACAGACCTATTTCCCCAAGGTTTACTGACTTTCTACCAAGATGATGTATTGTAATAGCTAAAGAACAAGCAAACAGCCCCTGGTCCTTGAGCCTTATGGTCTCTGCCAGCTAAAATATGGGTATAATTTCTAGGTTAGGAAAAAAATCTGTGCACTTGTTACAATAAGAATGTTTTGTTTCCTCAGGAACTTGAGAAAACAAGCCGAAAATCTGTACAATAGATTGAAAAGAGCGGTAAGTCAGATTAATGTCAATGTTAAAGACGTGCTCTCCACAATTACCTTGAAAATCTTTTCTGAAGCTAACTAAGCTCTGTGGAGTCTTTAAATTAACCTTATATTGCATAAGCTCTGATATTCCAGTTTGATTATTCCTTTGGCAAGAATGTCCTAGAAAGTTGAATAGATTTCTTGGTGCTGTGGTGATTTTATTCTCTGTTTTATGGAAAATCATTCCTTTATTCTCCTGTCTAGGGCGGGAATTTTAATCAAGACTGGAAGCTTATCACAGTGATGATAGGCTATGAAGATTTTTGTGATATCTGCAAGAATCCGGTAATGGGAAACAGGATCAGGCCTTCTCATGGCTCCTGGTTTTGATCTTGGGTTTGGGGAATTTCTCTTGACTATGGTCCCTTGAGCTAACTCTGACTGTCCACCTAAACCAATGCGTGTGTGACCTTGCACTATTTATTTCAGTTGTATGAACAGACAATTTGCCCTTCAGCCTCCAGATATCTGGCTTTACCTTCAGGTGTCAAGTGTGGTAAGGTAGCTAATGTCAAGTGAATGGGGTCTTTTTTCTGTTCATTTGCAACTTTGAGAATGAAGAAACAGAGGCAAAAAAAAGCCCAGCAACTAGAAGGAGTTCACTCCACTACGTGATTTTGAAATAAAACTCTGGCAGAAGATTCCAGTCTTTGTGGTGCACCATGTTGGCAATCGTGATCAATCTTCCTCTCTCTTTTGACATGATGAATTGATTACAGGCAGGATTCTATGAGAAAAGTCCTTAGAATCAGGAGATTTAAGAGTCCTAGAGACCCCCTCCATTATTCTTCCTCTCACCATTTTCTTTCTCTCTTTTTTCTTCCTGCACAGTCTCTATATTCTGCAAATGAATTTGAGAAAAATGTTCGTGACGGCTTGGATTATCTACATCAGAATGTAGGTGGGGGGGGGGGCATGAAAACAACACACAGTTCACCATCACATCACTTAGGAGAAGCAATAGTGTGTGGGGAGGGTTGTTTTCTTGATGGAAAAAGCCAAGGAACTGGTCACCTTCCTTTGCTGAGGTTGGGGTCCACTCTCAGGAAGGACTCATTTAATCTCAGAAGCATCTAGGATTAAAGCAAGGAAGCAATTTGTACAGTACTCACCACCCTCCTGCCCATGGTCTATTGGTGACAGTCGGGTGACTCTTACACTGGATACCACATTTTGAACAGGGTGTATATGGTACCATCCCTTTGACCCTTCCACCAGGAATATTTTCTCCCCAATGTTGGCAAAGGCAACAATGCTGTTATTCTAAAGTGAGCTTCCTTGACTCAGAGAGAGATAGAAAGAGAGAAAGAATTCCAGGCTCAGCAGAGTTGGTTCATTCCAGGATATTGGCAGACAGTACTATTTATCCAAGGCATGGAAAGAGTTTACTCAAGGCAGAGTAAAGGGCCAAAGGCAGCTGACATTTTATAGTTTAACACCCAGGAATTCTATGGCCATGTAAGTTTCAAGGCCTCCTGAACCCTCCAGCAGAGCTTCTGCCTTCTGAAAAGGTCTCCCAGAAACCTGATGCAAAAGGAGACTTTCAAGTACTTCATAGCTAATTTCACATGATGGGTTCTCAGGAGGAAGAGAACGCTGTGTCTGCCTCACTTACAGCCTTGCCTTTAGGTACCCAGAGCCCTGGTCAACCTGCTGTACTTCATTGAGCCCATGATCAGACGGCATACCTTTTTAAGTCATCCAGTATCTTGCAGATTTATGTACCGGTAGGTAGGGTCTACTGCCTGCTTGGGAGTTTCTCACCTCATGGTTCCCCCTTGCTCACATGCTGCTTTCATGCCAGCACTTTGCTGTGCTTTAACCCTACACTAGCACTCCACTTACTCCTCTCTTTCTCTACTTTATTCTCCTCTCACCCTGCTCTGGATCCTGCAGTCTAACCCACAGTGTGTTCCTGGCTCATGCTCTGTAGGGGAGCATGTCTGCAAAGGGGTCTTTGCAGGGAAAGTTGGGTACCATGGTCCTCCTTGCACCAAGCTAAAGGGACTGGGGGGTATCTTGATCATATGGGGAAAATTACTGACATGGAAGTCAGGGATTAGGCAAACAGGAACTGGTTCACCAACAGTATGAGCTTGATTTCTTCCTTTTCTATCAGAATGCCCTTGATATCTTTTTCTTGCTGAATTGCCTAATTTCTCACCTAATTTCTTGATGTGTATTGCCAGTACTATATTGATAATGGCAACCTTGTCTTGTGTCAGATCTTAGAGCAAAGGCTATTTTTGTTTCCCAATGAGAATAATGTTTGCCATGAGCTTGTGATAAGTTACTTTGACTATTGAGGTAAATTCCTTCAATTCCATCTTGTTGAGTTACAATTATTGAATCAGTATTGGATCTTATCAAATGCTTTCTCTGCACCTATTCCTATAATCACATGATTTTTGTTTTCCTTTTATTAATATTCTGTATCATGTTGATTAACTTTCATATATTCAATAATCTTTACACCCCTAGGATGAATCTGACATGGTTATGATTGTAATCGTTTTGATGATTTGTTGGATTCTATATGCTAGAATTTTGTTGAGGATCTTTGCATCTGTATTTTTCAAGGATATAGACCTGGGATTATTTTTTTTCTATTGTTCCTGGCTGCCTTGGTATCAGGGAGATGTTAGTCTCATAGAAACTATTTAAAAGTGTTTCTGCTTCTTCAGTTTCCTAGAAGAGTTTGATAAAGGCCTGGAATCAGGTCCCCTTTAAAGGTTTGAAAGAATATATTAGTGAATTCATCTGAGTCTGGGCTTTTGTTTTGGGGAATAATTTTGATTACCTTTTGAAATTCCTCTATAGTGATAGGTCTGTTTAAGTCTTCTACATAAACTGAATTCAACCTTAGAAGGACATGCAAGTCCAATAATTTTTCTATTTCTTCTATGTTCTCTCATTCCATGGCATTGAGATTCTCAACATATTGATTGTCCTTTGAATATCTGTAGGGTCTACTGTGACTTTTCCAATTTTTACCTCTGATTTGTATTATTAATGATGGTTCTCTCTTTGTGAGTCTTGGTAATGGTTTATCAGTCTTGTTTATTTTTAAAGAAACAAACTAGCATTCATTGATCTATTGAATTGTTTGGTTTATATCTCATTAATTTCTGCTCTAAGTTTTATTATTTTCTTTCTCCTGCCTGCAGTTTGTTCATTTTGTTGGTAATTTTTCAATTGCTTAGTTTGTGCTGTTAAATTATTTTTGTAGATCCCTTCTTCTTTCCTGATGAATGCTTGTGCAGCTGTAACTTTGCCCTTTAATACTGCTTTTGCCATGTCTCAATTAAAATTTTTTTTATTTACTCTCTGACCCACTGGTTGTTCGTGTTAAGCTGTTTAATTTCCAAGTGTTTCTTTTTCTTTTTTTTTTTTACAAAACCGATATTTATTTGTTGTCCTCTGTGCTATGAAAAAAATATTTTCACTGCTGCCCCTCCTGCCCCTTTGCATGCAAAAAAGTCATCTTGGGAAGCAGACGCCCCCCAGCCTCATTGTTCATGAATTATATTGTGAATCCATTTGGACGCAGACCAGGAACTTGCTATAATTGCTCACATGCAAGTAAAAGCTTCTCTGTATATTAATTAGTTGATACAAGGGATTAAGATGATTACATGAAAGGCATTGCCGCTTCCCTCTGAATAGGCAGAACAAGGTGGGTGCCAAGGCATCATTTGATCCCATTTGCTCAGCGTGTTCCCAAGATAAAGGCTCCAAATTTGAACAGCAAGGCTTCCTGAGGCAGTGGAATATGGGGATCATTTGGATTCCCCGTTTCTGTTGATGTGAAACATGGGGTATTAATCAAGGCTAATTACACTTAGTGGGGTAGGAACAAACTGTGGGCCAGTTCAGGGCATGGCTCTCTGTGCAATTACTGACTTTAAGGTACCAGAGTAATTACTTGAAATTAGAGGCCCTTTCTTTATGGGCTTTGCATCTCATAATGCAGAAAGTTTCTTTTCACTCTGAGGAGATAGACCATCTCTGTTTAGGGTTTGGCGCTAAGCAGATGCGATTTGCTCCTCTGCCCGGTCTGCCCAGGCCTTGACTATGTTCCGTAGAGCTTCTGGAATTGGAGCACTCCTTCAGGTTATTATGGCCTACTTTTCTGTCATAGAACTATACTCTTTGAAATCAGAGTATTCATCCGGACACACTTAGCTTGGGGAAAAAAATTAATAGTTCTTATTCCGATTTAGAACCCGATTGGAACCTCACTCAGCTGTGCTCAGGAGCTGTACTTGGGGTTCAGTACTTGGGGTTATTCCTAGAAGTGATTGGGGACCACGCAGTATTGAGGATCATACCTCCCATACACAAAGCCTTGAGTCGGTTCTTGGAGCCATCTCTCCTACCCATTTCCTTCTTTTTTTTTTATAGTAACTTATTTTTATTGAAGATCAGAAGTTAATATACGGTTAACATTATTTCTGCACACATCTTTCCAACAGTACCCCCATGGCCTGAGCACTTCTTACCTTCACAGTAGCCCAAGGGCCCCTTTCATAATAGCTCAATCCAGGGCCTATTTTAGTAACATAGGATTGAAACATAAACCAATCAGATTTGTACAAGTACAACAATTTTAACCAATGGGAGCATAAACACATTTTGATGGTGGGAAGGATAAAGAGGAACCTGGCAGGATGGGGGGAGGGGAAGCAAATTCTTAAACAAATAGCTAATTGATATTTACGCAAATACAATTATTTATTTAGCCTATTTTCCATTTAGATCTATCTTTTGTGCAAGCAATAAGGATCATAATTTAAACTTTACAAAAACATATCTATAACTACATGCTTGAGAGCAGTTACAAAAACAGGTTCCATGGAAAGGTTAAGGCATCTGGTTAAGCCAGATTCTTTGTGCTGAGCTAAATTTATTTGCAGAGTTTTCTGTTGGTTCGGGGCTATGCAAACTTTTGTGGCTTGAATCAGACAGGCGGTGGAAAATTCATTCAGAGTTCCTTTGATATGTGGGGTGCTCGATCTCCCACATCTCCCCCTGTTTAGTATACAATATAGAAGGGACAGTGTTAAAGTTTTTTCTCTGTTTCTGTTTGTAATTCACTTCTAATTTCAGTGAATAACATTCTGAGAATATACTTGATACAATTTCTACATTCTTGATTTTATGGATATGTTTTTGGACTTTATAGCATGTCTTGAAGTATGTTCCATGTGCATTGGAGAAGAATACTTTTTTGGCTTTTGAGGAATGAAAATTCAAATGTATATAAGTTGGATATGTAAATATATATGTACATATTATATATATGCTGGGCATGTTCCTTCATAACATGTTTTAGAGAATGTCCCATGTGCATTGGACAAGAATAAGTATTTGGCTTTTAGGAATGAATATATATATATCTATTTCTATTTCTACCTCTTTTTGTATATACTTATATATAAAACCTTCCTTTTTTCAGATTTTCATGCAAAGCCATTTTGTACTTGTTGAGTGTTATACTGGTTGATCTATCAAGAAGTGACAGAGAAGTGTTGAAATGTACTCTTGGATTACTGGTCTGACCCTAATCAATATCCATACTCCACACTAGGGTGTGATCTGGTGATGAGATTATTTGATTATTTCCAATTTGGTATTCCTCAAATGTTGCATTAAATAATTAACGATGGGGCTGGATGGTGGATGATGCCATCCAGCCCACATGGCTCTGCAACCTCCATGCAGCCGGCGAGTTCCAGGCCCAGGTGAAATCACTCACACGCAGGCTTCAGGAAGAATCATCTTTATTTATGCCCTAGCCACCACAGGTGTGTGGCCTATGTCAACCTTTTAAGCATTCAGCTATATTTTGCTAGCCCTGCATCTTATCTCCTGTTAGCCATCTTCCCTTTGGGCTCCATGCAGCCCAAAGATCCAAAAGCCAGGAAGCCAAGCCGGGCCAAGAGAGAAACGGCAAAAGGGCCGAATCCCCTGGCTCAGAGGTTTATCTATCCTTTTCCAGACCCCTCCCAGAAATGGGAGGTCTTGCAGGTAGTTACACCTATTATCCGGTTCCCAAAACTCCTCCCAGATATGGGTGGGTCTTGGGGTACACCACATTTCCCCCTTTTTTAAATATTTTCATGCGCCAACGTAATAAAGTGAAAATTAATATACCAGCCCTTTTCAAAAACATATCATTTGCAAAATATACTTTACACCTGTAACCTAAAATTCTATTAATGCTTTTTTACCAAGCACTATTTTGGAACTTTCATGTTCCTATACTTTTAAACTATATTGGGGGAACTTCATTGTTCCTATAACTTTTCTATACACAAGTACTGCAGCATACATGCATAACATACATTTTAAAAACAGGCTAAGTACATTAAAATACACAGTAAAACATTTTGCAATTGAAAATATTAACTTTGA
The DNA here is from genome assembly GCF_024139225.1 of Suncus etruscus. NCBI lineage: Eukaryota > Metazoa > Chordata > Mammalia > Eulipotyphla > Soricidae > Suncus > Suncus etruscus. The sequence goes on from NC_064859.1 coordinate 96,370,338, forward strand.
AAGACAACAAAACACATTTAAATCATAAAGAAAATGACTAAGACAAAGATGCAGGTGGTTAGAAATTAGATGTTAAAATGGGCTAATCTGTATTACCTCCCTTATATTTTTATTTTTTAACCACTAACTAATTAAAACTTATTCCATCACCAACTATGAGTAAAATATTACTACCCACTAATTTTCTACACCTAAAACCATAGTTTAGATTAATTTGTCCCACGCTGATCTCATCACGTGGCTTTTGTAAACTTTTAAAGTTCAGATGTTGGTTTGTCCCACGCTGATCTTACCACGTGGCTTTCTTCCGTAGTTCCAGGCTCCGCTGCCGGTTTGTGATCTGGAGCGAGGATTCCAGGTTTTTCGCTTTTCCGGGCAAAGCTGAGCCCAGCCAAGCCGATCCCAGCCGAGATTCCAGCCGAGCCGAGCCCAGCCGCTTGGAGCTTTTCGCAGCTTTTTTTTTTTTCTTTGGGCGCACTTTGCAAGCAAGTTTTCGGCCACTTTTCTGATGCTGGAGGGGCTTCACCGCTGCCTTATTTTTCCTCTGGGAGCACTTTGGATGTTCAGAGTTCCAAGTGATTTAAACTAAAAGTTCAGTTCGAAATTTCCAAAGTCGAAATCCAAATTCAAGCCAAAGGTCATTTTCAGAAAATCAGTCCACTTTAAATACAGTCTTTTTTCTCCTCCATTTCCAATTTAGACTTTTAATAAGTCTTTGAAGAGGCCCAGGTTTTTGTTTCTTGTAACAAAGTTTTAGTTTTGGGCCTGGGCTGGAGGTGATGCAAGCTTTCACCTCTCTTGTTTTAATGGCCTTTGAACCCCCAGATGGGGTGTCGGCCATTTTTAAAAATGGTTGCACGTGGCCCAGGGTTTTGGGCTCAGTGCACCCGACAAGAGCCAAAATTAAACTGAAAAGCAGAAATATTACCATTGTTGCTGGTTTCTTGGGTCCAGGATTCAGGTCAAAGTTCGGAGCGCCAGATGTTGCATTAAATAATTAAGGATGGGGCTGGATGGTGGATGATGCCATCCAGCCCACATGGCTCTGCAACCTCCATGCAGCCGGCGAGTTCCAGGCCCAGGTGAAATCACTCACATGCAGGCTTCAGGAAGAATCATCTTTATTTATGCCCTAGCCACCACAGGTGTGTGGCCTATGTCAACCTTTTAAGCATTCAGCTATATTTTGCTAGCCCTGCATCTTATCTCCTGTTAGCCATCTTCCCTTTGGGCTCCATGCGGCCCAAAGATCCAAAAGCCAGGAAGCCAAGCCGGGCCAAGAGAGAAACGGCAAAAGGGCTGAATCCCCTGGCTCAGAGGTTTATCTATCCTTTTCCAGACCCCTCCCAGAAATGGGAGGTCTTGCAGGTAGTTACACCTATTATCCGGTTCCCAAAACTCCTCCCAGATATGGGTGGGTCTTGGGGTACACCACACTCAAACACCTTAGGGTGTGGCTTGGTTCTTTTATTTAATAATTTTTATTTTGACCAAAGTGGATTACAAATCTTTCACAGTAATATTTTAGGTACATAATGACATTGAATCAGATGCATTCCCACATCCAGTGTTGTTCTCCCTTCACCCTTGTTCTCAGCATGCACCCCATATCCCCCTTCTTTACCCCCCTCAAGGTGCTAGTTTAAGTGGTTTCCTCTTTGTCTAGCTTGTTGTTGATTGGGTATCAATTCTGTTGTTGTTGGTTTTGGATTAAGATGGATTTAAATTTAAATCCAAATTTAAAGTTTGGATTAAGTTTGGATTAATTATGTTGGTTAAATCTGATCATTTTTCATTTCTACTCATGTTTATATATGACTGTATGGTCTTGGTGTACCCTTCATTATTTCTCTTCCAATTTGTGGAGCAGTACATGATGGTTCAAGTTCTGTGGTTCTGTTAGAAGAAAAGAAAAAAAAGAGAAAAGGGGGGTAATCAAGCAAGCAAAAAATGGGAGGAGTTCTTCTAGAGGCTATAATAACAATTTAAGAGAAGAAAGGGAAAAGGGAAGAAAAACATAACAAGAATACAAAAATATCAAACAAAAAGAAAACCTGAGAAGCAACACAGCAATAAGCACCAAAACAATAAAGACAACAACCAAAAAATAACTATCATCCCAAGATAAAGGAAAAATTAAACACACAAAAAAACAAAGAATACAAGCAACAACAATAAGAAAAAATTAATTTTTGTTTTTTTCATAGGCACGTAAATATTGGGGAGATTAGAAAGGGAATTCCCTTGGTCTAAGGTGGGATATAAGCTTTCTCTGCCCTTAAAGTATACTGTCATGGGAACAACTACAGGCTCTGTACATGCTCTTATTCTCTCCCCTAGGTCCATTTGTGATGTCTAGAAAATTTCCTCTCAGTAGTGGATCATTAAATCAGGCCTCTGTAATTAGAAATCTTGGTATTTTCACAGGTCATAGGATGGAGCCTAGAATAGAGTCTTTCTTTATGCTTCTAGAAGTTCTGTTCCATCACAGTTATATAGTTGTTTGTCTTGTTTCTTGCACTGATCCTAGGGTGAGGCCTAGGATAGAGTCTTTCATTATGTTTCCAGAAGTTCTGCTCAATTTCAGTTTTCTCAGTCAGGCTTCTGAAATTAGAGGTCTTGGTTGTTGTACAGGTCGTAGGCCAAAGCCTAGACTAGGGTCTTTTTTTATTGGTCCTTGGATAGGTTCTGCCCAATCAAAGTTGTCCCAGTCAGTCTTCTGAAGTTAGTGATCTTGGCTTTTGCACAAATCAAAGGATGACGTTTCTTCTGATTTCATCTTATTGTTACGTGGTAAGGTAAGTCAATCTGCTCTTAGATCAAGTTGTTGCCATTTCCTCATTGTCAGGATGTCTTTTCAAAACATGCTCATTGGTGTCAGAGCAGTATAAAGAATGTCCCAGAGGGAGTTTTGTCCTTGGAGTTGCTGCAGAGAACTGTGTCAGTTTTATGCCTGAGATCTAGGGTTCAGGGTTCAGGAACTTTTGCTTTCTAATCACATGCAGTCTAAGTTGGGACCACCTGACATAGGTTCAAGGTGGGCAGTGCTCGTGTATTGTAACATGTATGAGTTGTTATCCTGATCAATAAAAGCTTGTTTCTATACATAAAATTTTCCCCTTTTACTGTGCCTGTGCAAAAAGAAATAGTGCTATATTATATTGCTGGTGCATTTGGGGCTGAGGGGACAAGATCCATCATCTCTGTGCCCTGGTGTTGACTTCAGTTTTAATCCTGGGCAAGGCTTTTTCTTGTAGCTTTTTGTACCAAGCAGAAGCAAAACAGATGAATTAAAGAGGATAAGAAAGCAAAAACAAGACAATATATAAAGGAATATATAAATAAAATTGAGTTTAAAAATACATAAGGAACAAAGTGATTCAGGAGTCTACCTTACACTTGGGGATAAACAGGTTAAGAGGTAGTATCATAGAGGTTTTAAGCTTATAAAGAAAATATAGGCTTCCTCATTGTATTTTGAGATATTTTTGTGGGAGATGAAATCTAGGGCACTTTTTCATCACACATTCTGGACTTGTTGAGTTTCAGAAATGATTTGCAGTAGAAAAGGCTTGGGTAGAGTTCTTGCACTGGGGGGGGCTTCTGGAACTGAAACTGGTATCAAGCAACAGTCCACATTTGGGGAGGGAAGGAGGGCCACAGAGCATGAGTGAGTAGGAGTGTTGATTGTAGTTTCTTGCCAGGGGACAAGATGTGGAGCTGAGTGGGTATGCCTTCGCTTGGGAGCTAGGTGATGGCTTATTGGGAAGGATGTCAGTCTTCATAACTAATTAGTTAAGAACTGATGGTAAAGAGGTTAATAAGGCTGAATATCAAATTGGGATTGGGGGGTGAAGGGACAGTGGTATTTCTGAAGTGGGTAGGAGAAATAGTATAGAGGAGGGGCTAAATACACCGTAGGCATGTACTGATTATAATTTAGGTTTGGCTCTCATATGAGTCCTCTCTATGTACTCATGCTCACATAAAGACATACATTAATGATCTATTCTTAAAATGTTGTTATAGGTCTGACCCTAATAGGATGGGCCTGATCTCTTAAAAACTGAATGAATTGGGCCTGGAGAGATAGCACAGTGGTGTTTGCCTTGCAAGCAGCCAATCCAGGACCAAAAGGTGGTTGGTTCGAATCCCGGTGTCCCATATGGTCCCCCGTGCGTGCCAGGAGCTGTTTCTGAGCAGACAGCCAGGAGTAACCCCTGAGCACCGCCGGGTGTGACCCCCCCCCAAAAAAAACTGGATGAATTAAGATAAATAATTAGCTTAGGTATAGCTTAAAAATGATAGGAAGGGAGAACAGAGGATAAGAGAGAGGAGACCAGAAAAATAGGTAAATATAATAAAATAAATTTTAAAAACTTAATAAATCAAATAAAAGATATTGGGTCAGTGCATTGGAGTTGGGAGGTTTTCCAAGTTTCTAGGCATTTTATCAGAGATGGGGTTCGGCCTTGCTAAATGGAAGTTTCAGGGTTAAATAATGGCTGGGGAAGTTTAGGATACACATATGTTTTGCATCTTAAGTACTGAACAATGTGTTAATGAGACCTATCTATGTAAGAGGCTACCCTATGTAGTATTGTCTGCTACATGTTATGGATCCTGGAGAGAGACTATCAGTGTGGGTTTTATTTGACATAGATTGAATTGATGAGGAGGAGGAAGAAGAGAAAGAATAAGAAAGGGGAGAAGGAAAGAAGTAGGGAGAAGAGAGAGGGAAAAAGAAAGGAAATGTTAATTTGCCCAAATGTGTTAGATGAGTAGGTTATGTAATATAAGTCTGTGGTTAGCAGTTGACTCTTTCAGTGGTCTGAATGATCATATGCTTCAAGTCCTTATAGAGGACATAAACCAAAGATAAAGAATACATTTGAGTGTTTTATCAAGACATTTTGATAATGCAAACTGAATATTGTATATAGTGTAAAGAGCACAGAGGTATCAAATTAGGGTGTCCACCCTCTGTATCCAAGAATCCCTGTGGAAAAAGAAGCTGAGAGGTTATTTTATACCTATTAAGTTTAAGGCACTAAAACATATTGTTAGGAAACTCTGCCATTGAAGTTTCTGCTTCCAATCATATTATTCACCAGAATCTGTATCTTAGCTCCCTCAGACATTATTATAGGCCTCTTAAGTAAAAGGCTGATTCACAAATGATTCACAAAAGAATTGTTTCCGTTGTTGCTGGTTTATTTTTCGTATAATAGATAGTTGAGACTTTTTGTTGTTCCTCTTCAGTTTGTTTTTGAATACTTCACAACAACAGTGCTTGGAGTTTCTAACCTAATAGACCATTGTACTTTTTCTTGGAATATTATATGCATATATGGTGCATATTCTAAGTACCTCAGAAAAGTGCTATCATTCTCTATCCTTCTTCTGGCTTACTTCATTTAATATAATATTTTGTAGATGCATTCATGTTGCTGCAAAATTCATGATTGTATCATTTCTAACTGCTATGCAGTATTCCATTGTGTATAAATACCACATCTTCATGCTCCACTCATCTGTTGTTGGACATCAAGGTTGGATCTATATCTTGGCTATTGTATTGTGTGCTGCTATAAATAGTGGGGTGCATACATATGTTGGTATGAATGTCCTTCCGACTTGGGGATAGATACCCAGGAGAGCAATTTCTGAGTCATATGGCAGCTCAATTCTGAGTTTACTGAGCAATCTCTACACTGTTTTCCATAGGGGTTGGACCAGTCAGCATTCCCACCAGCAGTGTACGAGAGTTCCTTTCTTACATATCCCCACCAACAGAGATTGGTCCCTTAATTTTGATATGAAACATCCTCACTGGTTTAAGGAGGTACCTCATTGTTGTCTTGATTTGGATTTCCCTAATGATGAGTGAAGATAAACATGTTTTCATGTGTCTGTTGGCTGTCTTTCAGTCTTCCTTAGAAAAGTGTCTATTCATTTCTTCTTCCATTTTTCTATGGCTTTATTAGATTTTTTGAAGCTCAGCCTTTCGATTGCGTTATGTATTCTAGATATCAAACATTTATCTTATATGTTGAGTGCAAAAAAATTTTCCATTCCGTTAAATGTCTTCTAGTATTAACTAGGTTTTCTTTCGCCATGCAGAACATTTTTAGTTTGATGTCTAATTTATTTATGTTTGATGATAAGGTTCTTGCCTTTGGCATTATATCCTCAAAGACTTTTTGATAGGTCTTGAAGTGTTCTGCCTATTTTTCTCAATTAAACATTATAGATTTGGGTCTAATTTCAAGGTTTTTAATCCATTTTGAGTTGATTTTGTGTAAGGTATGAATCAATCTTTAATTTCTTACAGGTGGTTTTCCAGTTGTTGCAACACTATTTGTTGAAGAGACTTTGTTCCATTTCAGTTCTTTGCTCTTTTGTCAAATATTAGTTACTGCATATTTGGGGGGGGGGGGTTCTCTGTATATTCTGTTCTACCACACTAGACTGAGACTCTTCCTTTGTTCCAGTATAATGCTATTTTGATCACTATGGCTTTATATTAAAGCTTCAGTTTATGTAAGAAATGCCAGACAGATTCTTGTTTTTTCAGTATATATTTGGCAAACCTGGGTCTTTGTGGTTCCAGATAAATTTTATAATGGATTGTTCTAAGTTCTTAAAAATGATGCCTAAATTTGGACAGGGATTGCATTTAATCTATATAGAAGTTTGGGTATGATAGTCATTATGCCGATGTTGATTCTGCCTACCCATAAGCATGGGATGTTCTTCCTTTCCTTAGGTCCTCTTCAATTTCTTTCTGAAGTGTTTTGAAGTTTTCATGGTATAGATCATTCGTTTCTCTTGTAAGGTTGATTCCTAAGTACTTTATAATTTTGGAAACTATTTTAAAAGGGATTGTCTCCTTAATCTCTTTCTCCTCTACTTTGTTATTTGTATAGAGGAATGTTACTGTCTTTTGTGTATTGACTTTGTAGCTGGCCACTTTGCTGTATTGGTTAATTGTTTCTAAGAGTTTTACTGTGGGTTCTATAGAGTTTTCGATGTGTATCATCGTATCATCTGTAAAAAAAAGATAGTTTTATTTCCTCTTTCCCTATTTTGATTTCTTTGATTTTCTTCTCTTGTCTTATTGCTATTGCTAGGACTTCTAAAACTCTATTTAATAAGGAGAGTGGACAGTCTTGCCTAGTTCCTGACCTTAGTGTAAATGCTTTCATTTTTTTTGTCATTAAGAATAATGTTGGCTGTGGGCTTTACATTGATAACTGTAAATATCTTGAGGAAGTTTCCTTCCAATCCTATTTTGCTGAGTGTTTTCATCATAAAATGGTGTTTGATTTTGTCAAATACCTTCTCTGCATCAATTGATATAATTGTGTAATTTTTGTCTTTCTTTTTTCTTTTGTTAATGTGGTGTACAATGTTGTTTGCTTTACATTTGTTGAACCATCCTTTCATCTCTAGGATGAAATCTACTTAGTCATGGTGCATAATCTTTTTGATGTAGTGCTGAATTCAGTTTGCTAAGTTTTTGTTGAGGATTTTTGCATCTATGTTCATTAGTTAGATTGGTCTGTAGTTTTCTTTCTTGGTAATGTCTTTGCCATCCTTAGGAATCAGTGTGATATTAGCCTCATAAAAGGAATTAGGAAGAAATCCTGTCTTTTCAATGTTTTGAAAGATTTGGAGCATCAGTAGTCATAACTCTTCTCAGAATGTTTGATAGAATTCACCTTTAAAACCATCTGGACCTGGACTTTTGTTCTTGGGGAGTTTTTTCATTACTGATTCAATTTCCTCAGATGTGATTGGCATGTTTAGGCTTTCTATATCCTCCTTATTCGGTTTTGGAAGATAATATTTTTCCAAAAATCTGTTGGTATCTTCTTGGTTCTCTAACCTGACTGAATATAGTTGTTCATAATTAGTCCTCATGATGTGCTGGATTTCTTGAGGTTCTGTTATAATCTCTGTCCTTTCATTTGTGATCCTGTTTATTTGGGTATTTCCCTCTTTTTTATTGAGTCTTGCCAGTGGTTTGCTTATCTTTTTCATTCAGTTGGTTTTTCATTCAGTTGGTTTTGAAAAACCAACTCCTGGTCTCATTGATTTTTTTGTATTGTTTTCTTAGTTTCTATGTTGTTCATTTCTACTCTGATTTTTATTATTTATTGTCTTCTGGTTGTGTTTGGGTTTCTTTGGTGCTGTGTTTCAGCTCATTAAGGTGTCCCTTTAAACTTCTGATTTTGTCATTTTCTTCTTTCCTGACATAGGCCTGCATTGCTATGAGTTTTCCCCTAATTACTGTTTTTGCTGTGTCCCAAAGATTTTTAACAATTTGTCTTTTCATTATCATTTGTCTCAAAAAATCTTTTATTTCTTCCTTCAGGTTCTCTTTGAACCAGCTGTTGTTGAACAGTATGTTTAATATCCAGGTGTTTGTTTTTCTCCACAGACTCCTTTTGCAGTAAATCTTGATCTCTGTTGCATAGTGATCTGATAGGGTGCTTCTGATAATCCTTATATTTATGACTTTTTGCAAGTTAGATTTATATCCGACATTATGATCTATTATGGAGAAGGTTCAGTGTGCTCTTGAGAAGAATATGCATTCTACTTTCTGGGGGTGGAGGGCCCTATATAAGTCCATTAACCCTAGTTCTTTTAATTTCTAATTGTTAATTCTTAATTCTTTTGGGGGGGTTCAGCCACACCCGTTTGATGCTCAGGTGTTATTCCTGTCTAAGCGCTCAGAAATTGCCCCTGGCTTGGGGGGACCATATGGGACTCTGGGGGATCGAACCACGGCCCTTCCTTGGCTAGCACTTGCAAGGCAGACACCTTACCTCTAGCACCACCTCACTGGCCCCTATTCTTAATTCTCTATGAGATTTGTGTCTGGTGGATCTGTCCATTGGTGATATTGGAGTATTGAGATCTCCTACTATTATCACATTACCTTCCATATGTTTCTCCAGGTTTGCGAGAAAATGCCTTATATATTTTACTGGCTCTGCATTTTGTGCATAAATGTTGACCAGAGTTATTACTTCTTGGTCTAGTGTTCCCCTGATCTGTAACTAGTGACACTCTTTGTCTTTGATCACTTCTTGAAATCGAATGCAATTTGGTATGATATAAGAATGGCTGTCTCAGCTATTTTTTTTATTGGCTTGAGTAATTAATTTCCATTCTTTTATTATTCTGTACTTGTAAGTGTGTTTCTTGCACGCAGAAGAAATTTATTTTTTTTGTTTTTTAATCCAACTCTCTACTATGTGTCTTTTAACGGGAAAGTTTTCTCCATTGACATTTAGGGAGATTGTTGACAAAAAGGGCTGTTTTGCAGTTGTATTGTGTAGGGTGGTTGTTGTTACAATTGGGGGTTTGGATTGTGTAAGTCATCTCTGTGTAGAATGTTTAGAATGGGTTTATTTTGTACAAATAATGCAAGTTCATTTTTGTCTGAGAATGATTTTAGTCCTCCCTCCCATATGAATGAGAGTTTTGCAGTAGTGGACTCTAGGTTGGAATTTTCTTTCATTCAGTTAGTTAAATATGCCATTCCACTGTCTTCTTGCTTGAATTGTTTCAAATGGGAGATCTGGTTTGATTGTTAGATTCTTATGTTTCTTTCTCTGTACTGAGTGTATTTTTCTCCCATATTGCTTTAAGAAGTTCATATTTCTCTTTGGTTCTTTTGCCTTTTGTATTACTATGTGTCTTAGTGTTGGTTTAATAGGATCTGTTTTATTAGGAACTCTTTCACCTCCTGAATTTTTAAAATTAAACTTTATTTAAACACCTTGATTTCAAATATGATTGTAGCTGGATTTCAGTCATGGATAGAACACTCCCCTTTACCATTGCAACATTCCCATCACCAATGTCCCAAATCTACCTCCTTCCCACTCTGCCCTCGCCTGTACTCTACACAGGCTTTCTACTTGCCTCTTTCATTCACATTGTTATGACAGTTCTCAATGTAGTTATTTTTCTAACGGCACTTAACACTCTATGTGGTGAGCTTCATGTCGTGAGCTGGACATTCCAGCCCTCCTCTTTTTTGTCTCTGGAAAACATTAAAAATATTTTTTCTTAAAACTCATATATGATGAGAGTGTTCTGCATATATCTCTTTCTCTCTGACTTATTTCACTCAGTATAATAGATTGCATGTACATACTTGTATAGAAAAATTTCATGACTTCATCTCTCCATATGGCTGCATAATATTCCATTGTTTATATGTACCACAGTTCTTTAGCCATTCATATGTTGAAGGGCATCTTGGTTGTGTCCAGAATCTGGATATTATAAATAACACAGCAATGAATATAGGGGTGAGGAAGTGGATTTTGTATTGTATTTTTGTGTTCCTAGGGTATATTCCTAGGAGTGGTATAGCTGGATCATATGGCTGGTGCTAAATTTCCAGTTTTTGGAGGAATCTTCATATTGTTTTCCATAAAGATTGGACTAGACAGCATTCCCACCAGGGGTGGATATGAGTTCCCTTCTCTCCACATCCTGCTAGCATTGCTTTTTTTTGTGATGTGTGCCAATTTCTGTGGCATGAGATGGTATCTCATAGTTGTTTTGATTTGCATCACCCTGATGATTAGTGTGTAGATAATTTTTTATGTGCCTCTTGTCCATTTGTATTTTTTCTTTGGCAAAGTGTCTGTTCATTTCTTCTCCCAATTTTTTGATGCGATTAGATGTTTTTTCTTGTAAAGTTCCATCAGTACCTTGTATACTTTGAATATTAGCTGCTGCTTTGATGGGTATAGGGTGAATAGTTTCTACCACTAAATGGGTGGCTCTTGTATACTGGGCACTATTTACTTTGAGGTGCAGAAACTTATCAGCTTAATTATTCCCATCTGTTTATCTCTGCTTCCACTTGTTTGGACAGTGCTCTTTCCTCCTTAAATGTGCCATTAGTCTCAATGTCATGGAGTGTTGTTCTACATACTTTATGGTTTCAGGTCTGATATCAAGGTCTTTAATCCATTTTTACATGGTGTTAGCTGGGGGTCTAAGTTCAATTTTTGCAAGTGGCAAACCAGTTGTGCCAACACCACTTTTTGAAGAGGTTTTCCTTGCTCCATTTAAGATTTCTTGCTCCTTTATCAAAAACTAGGTGATTGTCTGTGGAGCATTCTCTGAGAATTCAAACTTGTTCCACTGATCTGAGGATTTGTCTTCTTTTCCAACACCATGCTGTTTTGATAACTATTGCTTTGTAGTAGTGTTTAAATTAGGAAAAGTAGGGGCCGGGAAGGTGGCGCTAGAGGTAAGGTGTCTGCCTTGCAAGCGCTAGCGTAGGATGGACCGCGGTTCGATCCCCCGGCGTCCCATATGGTCCCCCCAAGCAGGGGCGATTTCTGAGTGCATAGCCAGGAGTAACCCCTGAGTGTCAAACAGGTGTGGCCCAAAAACAAGCAAAAAAAAAAATTAGGAAAAGTAATGCTTCCCATATTCCTTTCTTCAAGGATTTCTTTATTCATGAGTGACTATTTTTTCAAATGAATTTCAGGAGTGTTTTTTTCACTTCTTTACAGAAAGTCATGGGTATTCTTAGAGGGATTGCATTAAATCTGTACAATTCTTTGGTGGGAATATTGTCACTTTAATTATGTTAATCCTGCCAATCCATGAGCAGTGTATGTGTCTCCATTTTCTTTGTCCTTTTTTATTTCTTGAAGCAGGATTTTGTAGTTTTCTTTGTATAGCTCCTTCACCTCTTTAATTAAGTTGATTCCAAGGTATTTGATATTGTGTGACATTAATTTGAATGCTATTTTTATGTCCATTTCTTCTCTGTCTTTAATGGTCACAAGAAATCCACTGATTTTTTAAAGTAACTTTGTAGCCTGCTACTTTGCTATATGAATCCATTGTTTCTACAAGCTTTTTGGCAGAGTCTTTAGGATTTTCTAAATATAGTATCAGGTAAACATATAGTAAAATAATATGTTGTATATATATACTATATATAGTATCATTTATAAACAGTGATAGCTGATAGCTTGCCTTCTTACTTTCTTCTGGATGTCATTTCTGTTTTTTTATTGACCATTTGTTATAACAAGAATTTTCAGAATTATTTTGAGTAGGAGTGGTAAGAGAGGGCAGCCTTTTATTATAACAGATTTTAGAAGAAATGCCTTTATTTTATCTCCATTAAGAATAGTTTTTACCCTTGGTTTGTGGTAGCTGGCCTTGACTATATTGAGAAAAGTTCCTTCTTTCCCATCTTCATGATAGATTTTTTTTTATCATGAATGGGGATTAGATTTTATCAAATGCTTTCTTTTCATCTATTGATATGATTATATGGTTTTTATTTTTATTTTGTGATTAATGTATTATGTTGATTGATTTATATGTGTTAAACCATACTTACTTTCTGGAATAAAACCTACTTGGTTATGGTGTATGATCTTTTTGATGAGGCGATGGGTTCTATTTGCTAGGATTTGGGAGAAGATCTATGTTCATCAGGGATACTCATATGTAGTTTTCTTTTTATGTTTGCAGCATTTCTGTCTGGTTTTGCTATCAGGGTGAATTTGGCTTCATAAAAACTATTTGGGAGTATTCCCTTTTCTTCAATTTCATGAACGAGCCTGAAAAGGATTGGTAGTATATCCTCTTGAAAGGTTTGATAAAATTTGTTAGTGAATTCATCTGGGCCCAGGCTTTTGTTTTTGGGACGACTTTTGCTGACCATTTTAATTTCCTCTGTAGTGATGGGTCTGTTCAGATATGCTAGAACATCCTGATTTAACCATGGAAGATTATAAGATTTTAAGAATTCATTCATTTCTTCTAGGTTCTCATGTTTCATGACATAGAGTTTCTCAAAGTAGTTTCTGATTACCCTTTGAATCTCTGGAGTATTTGAAGTGATCTTAACTTTTTTATTTCTTGTCCGGTTTATTAAGTTTCTCTCTCTGCTTTGTGTGTATAGCTAGTGATTTATCAATCCTGTTTATTTTTTCAAAGAACCAACTTTTGCTTTAGTTGATCATTCGAATTGCTTTTTTTGATTTCCACTTCATTGATTTCTGCTCTAACCTTTATTATTTCCATCTGCCTACCTATTTTTGGTTCCTTTTGTTGATCATTTTCTAATTTTATAAACTGTGTTCTTAAACAATTTATGTAGGCCCCCTTATTTCTTCCTAATATGTGCTTGCAAAGCCATAAATTTTCCTCTTACTACTGCTTTTGTTGTGTCCCATAAATTCTGAGAAGTTATGTTTTCATTGGCATTTGTTTTCAGGAATATTTTGATTTCCTCCTTGATATCATTTCTTACCCATTAGTTGTTCAGTAGTGATCTGTTTAATTCCAGGTGCTAAAAATTTTCTTCTGTGTCCCTTTGTATTTCACTTCTAATTTTAGTAATCTGAAAAGTAGTCGTTACAATTTCTATTTTCTTTATTATATTTATATGATATTTTGCTATGGCATGCAGCATAGACACCTCCATTCTAGGAGAAGCACACCTCCAGATGTATCTACTATGATTTTCCTGGAGCAGTGAGGTGTTATTTCACCAAGAAATATCTTGGCCAGTGGGCCCATTGGTGGAATTAATCATAACTCTGCATGGACCACTGGCTATATTTCTGTTATATATGTCATGGTGGTGACATTAAATATCTCTTTTCTTATCATTTGGCTTTGTCTCCCTTGTAAAATTACAGACCAAAATTCGGCCTCAGTCAATGTGCAGTCAGAGAAATTTTAGTACCAAAGGCCGCCAAACTTTCCCACTGGCTAAATATATTTGCAACTCAAAGATGAGTCCAGCCAGCTACTGCAACCTGTTTTTCTGTTTTCAGCTTTTAGGTAGTAAACAAACAGCTCCTATCTTTCTTGCATTTTACTATTTCTGCCAGATGCAAAAATTGTAGCAGAACACATTTCTCATATTTTGTTATAAGATCATCTTTCTAAACTAGAACACCCCCTTATGTCACTTCCTTACCTTTTAGCTAGGGATTCTTTTCACCTGTATTGCCTAGTTTTTTGATATGTATATTCTAGGGCTTGGTACCATTGGGTTGTTTTCTCCTAAGCTTCTCCACCTTTCCTTAGTGTGGAAATCCCTTGCATTCTAGCGACTTGTATATATTTTCCAACATGGAGAGTAAATTTGTCTCACATCTATTGCAGATGCAGGTCCCCATAAAAAGTATTTTGTGTGGTCTCATTATTTCATATTTTATATTCGTCAGTTCATGTGCCCGCTTTCCTTTTGTTAAGGATTTTGTTCCCACTAGAAGATTCTGAGACTCAAGATGACTACAGCAATATTTTATTTATATATTTATATTTTATATATAATTATATATTTATGTATATTAAGATTTTCTTCCATTTCTCTTTACAGAGCTCGTTTTTGTTGGGATTCAGCCTTATTGACAGGGCAATGTTGAAGTTTCCCACTATTATTATGTTACTATTTAAGTATTCTTTCAGATTTGTCAGCAATTGTATTAAATATTTTGCTGGTCCCTCATTGGGTGTGTATATGTTTAGGAGTGTGATTTCTTTCTGTTGAACATATCTCGTGATTATTTTGAAATGTCCATATGTGTACCTTATAACTTTTGTGAGTCTAAGAATTGTGTCATCTGATATTAATATGGCCACTTCAGCTTTTTTATTTATTATTATTATTATTATTATTATTTTATTATTTTTTTGGTTTCTGGGTCATACCCAGTAATGCTCAGGTGTTATTCCTACCTATGTGCTCAGAAATCGTTCCTGGTCTGGGGGACCATATAGGATGCTGGAGGATCAAACCGTAGTCCGTACTAGGTCAGCCACGTGCAAGGCAAATGCCCTACCACTGTGCCACCATTCTAGCTCCAACTGCAGGTTTTTGAAGGGAGGTGTTTGCTTTGATAATTGTCCTCCAACCTCTGATTTTGAGTCTATGTTTGTTCTGACTTTTCAGGTGTGTTTCTTGTAGGCAGCAGAATGTTGGATTCAGTTTTTTGATTAATTTTGCCACTCTGTGTCTCTTTTCTGGTGCATTTAGTCCAGTAACATTGAGAGAGATCATTGTCATAGGATTTAGTGTAATCTTTGTGTAGAAGTTTGCTGTGTTTGTTGGTCTATCTTGTCTTAAAGTATACCTTTCAGTTTTTCTTTTAAGGATGGTTTTGAGCTTGTAAATTTTCTGAGCTGTTAGGTAAAGCATTCATTTTGTTGAGTTTTGTACTATATCCCACCATACCTTCTGACTTTGAGGATTTCTTGTGACAAGTGTGCTGTAAATCTTAAGGATGCTCCTTTGAATGAAATTTCCCGTTTTAATCTTGTGCTTTCAGTATTCTATCCTATCTGTGGGATTAGTCATTGATACTTGAATGCTTTGGGGGTGCTTTTCTTTGGGTCTCTTTTAGCTGGTACCCTTAGGGCATGCAGGATTTGGTTGTATGCACTCTAGCTCTGGGAGTTTCTCTGCAATGATGTCCTTGACTGTTGTTTTTCCTGGGAATTTTCTTCTTGGGTCTCTAGTACTTCAATGATTCTTATGTTGTTTCTGTTGAGTTTTGATTCACACCCTTTGATGCTCAGGGGTTATTCCTGGCTATGCACTCAGAAATAGCTTCTGGCTTGGGGGACCTATGGGATGCCAGGGGTCAAATAGCAATCCATCCTAGGCTAACACGGGCAAGGCAGACATGTTATCATTGTGCTATCACACCAGCCCTAAAGACTTCTATTTTTATCTGTTCACATTCTTTGAGAACTTTGACTATGGTCTGATTATTTGCTTTAAGGCTCTTTTCCAATCTCTTATGTTGTATGTTGTTGATATGCATCACACCTCCCAGCTCATTGATTCTATTTTCAGCTGCTGTTACTCTGCTAGAGAGGCTTTCCATTGAGGTTTTCAGTTCATCTACTGAGTTTTTCAGACCTGTTATTTCAGTTTGAAGTTTTCTAATTTTTATCTTTATATGCTCTTGATTCTTATTTGTGGTCCATTCAACTCAATCTATGCTTCTTTGAGTTCTGTAAAAATCCTCCATATTTCTTCTCTAAACTCTTCTGATAGGTAACTAGGTGGTTAGCACTTTTTGAGTCATCAGAGCTGCTATCTACATTGCCTCTTCATGGTGTTGTCCTTTGTTGTTTTCCCATTGTCATACTTTTAGTATGGTTTTGTTTTGTTGTTACATTTTGTGTGGGATTAATTGGCTAGGAAATGTGAGTGGCCACAAAGATTAGTGGAGCAGCCGTTCTCCTCCTGTTCCCCTTGTTGTGGAGACCCCATACCTTTATGACATGGCTGGAGATTCACTAGGGACTTTTGCCTCTGCATATTTTGATAGAATCTGGATAGGGATTGTTTGGTTTATTATTTTCCCCTTAGGTCCCTATATTATCTTATGGAACCATTTCTTTTTCATTGACACATTAAAATCATAAATATTAGAAACGAAGAGGAGTTACTATTTATTAGGGATGAGAACTCATTAATTTCTTGCACATGGAACCTACACCTACTTTTTCATTGACACATTAAAATCATAAATATTAGAAACGAAGAGGAGTTACTATTTATTAGGGATGAGAACTCATTAATTTCTTGCACATGGAACCTACAAATGAAAATTTGCCTTGGTGACTGGACTTAGGTAGGTTTAATCACTTGAACATCAGCCATTTCCCCTGAACATTACCCTGGCAGGTTAGGTCCAGTAAGGTTCTCTGCACCTACACCAGAAATCAACCATCTACCAGTATAGATTCTGGATCTGCACTGAATGGCCACAGCTTGGTCTCTCCTCTTAATATTTAGAAAAGCTCGGGATATTTGAGTCTCTTCCAAACCTGAAGAGGGATGGGACAGACTCCCTTTAACAGGACACTCCTACAAAGCATGAGAGCTACAAGGCCACTTTCTGGCTGATATTTTTGATTTGAACTTTACATCTTTACATTGACTAAGCCTAGGTAACCCTGATGTTACAGGAAGATCATAAGGCTGTTGGCCTAAAAAAATTGGAGATCATCTAGGAATGAATGGAACTGCTTTGGTACTTATTTTCCCCAGGATATACTAAACTGCTAACCTGACAGTGAAAACTGTGTTTGAGGAGATGCAAGACCTTGGAGAAAGACTATGAGTTTAGACAAATTAATGTGCCTGGAGCTTGTAGATGGTTTTAAGGTAGGATGGTTCATGGGCATGGATACCCTGTTTTTAGGCCAAACATTTATATTTATATTTTCCCAAATTTTGCTACACCTATGCAAAATATTGCCAACCTTTATCTTTATCTTTAGAAGCATGCACCCTAATCTTAGAACCATATGTTGTGAATTATTTTGTGTTTTTATAAAGTCAACTATGGGGAGATGTTGGATTACTGGTCCCACCCTAATAAATATTCATATTCCACCCTAGGGTGTAATCTAGTAATGGGATTATTTTTTTATTCACTAGTTGGTATTTCTCTCCACTGGAGGGTGTGGTCTTGTTCTTCTGAATAAAAGCAGTGGTTTGAGGAAGGCAGGTGCTCATTCTTCAGTTTTCTTCCACTAAGCTGCTTTTCTTCTTAGGAGAAGAAGGCATGTATGGTGAGACTCTTTGCTTGATTGCTGGATTTCCTGAACCCATTCTTGTACCTTTATACTGTGTGGATTATTTCCTGCATTAACATTTGCTTCCAGAACCGTGTCTCACCCAATCCTCATTTTGGATTCTGGGACGCTGATTATAATCTACTATAGTATTGCTATTGGTGTCTTCTAGTCTATTAGCAGTTGTTTTAGGTTTTTGCTGGCCCCTTTTTGGACGTATATATGTTTAGGAGTGTGATTTCTTCTTGATCTGCATATCTCTTAATTATAATCTTTGCTGTTTGGGGAGTTACATTTAGAGATTACTTCTGGCTGTGTGCTCAGAAATCGCTCCTGGATGGAGGAACCATATAGGTTGCTGAGAGATCGAATTGCATTTTGTCTTAAGTTAGCGTGTACAAGGCAAACACCCTACCACTTGCGTCAGCTCTCTGCTCCCATATCTCTTAAACATTAAGAAAGCAACCTGTCTCATAACAGTTTTGAGCCTGAAGTTTATGTTTTCTGACATTAGTATGGCCATCTTGGTCTTTTCAAGGGAGTTGTTTGATTAAACAATTGTTTTCCAATCTTTTATTTTGAGTCCATGTTTGTTCTGACTATTAAAATGTGTTCTTGCAGGAGCAAATGTTGAAATCCATTTTCTATTTGGGGGTGGTATGGACCACACCCAGTGATGCTCAGGGGTTACTCCTGGCTATGTGCTTAGAAATTGCCCCTGGAATGGGGGACCATATGGAATGATGAGGATCGAACCCAGGTTTATTCTGAGTCAGAACGTGGAAGGTAAACACCCTACCACTGCGCTATTGCTTCAGCCCTGAATTTGATTTTGTGACTTTGTTTTGTAACTGATGTATTTAGTCCATTGACATTAGAGATTATTGTTATGGAATTCCATGCTATTTTTATAGAAGTTTTGTTTGTCTATGGGATTTGTTTTCCCTTACAGTATCTTTCTAAGTTCTTCTATTAATGTTAAATTTGTGTCTATAATATTGATGAGCCATTGTTTATCTATACAGCTGTTTATTGTTCATTAAAACAAGAATGAGAGTGAATAGTTGAAATATTCTTGCTGAAACATTCATTTCGTTGAGTTTTTCACTATACCTCACCACTGCTTTGGGAATTTAAGATTTATCTCCTGTAATTCATAAGGATACTCTATTATATATAATTTTTTAATCTTACTCCTAGTAGTATTATATCATTTTAGTGTTATATTTTAATGGTTCTTATCTTTGTTACTAGGATGTGCCTTGGGGTGTTTTTATTTGGTCTATTTTATCAAGCACTCTGGGCATCCAGGATATGGGGGTATGTACTCTTCAGCTCTGTAAGCTTCTCACCAATGATTATTTGACTTCTCTATCTTCATATGGGTATCTTAACTAGTTCTCTGAGAAACCAATGATTCTTATGTTGTTTCTGTTGAATTTATCTCAAAGTTTTATTGTTTATTTAATTAAATTTTTCCATTCTTTTTGTTTATTTTAAAAACTATTCCATCTCCAACTTGTCTGGAGGTGATTTTAAAGGTCATTATTGAGAAACCTAATTTTTTGTCCTCACCAGCTTTTACTATGTTGGTAAGATCTTACAGTCAGGTTTTTGTTTTTTGTTTGTTTGTTTGTTTGTTTTGTTTTGTTTTGGTTTGGTTTGGTTTATGGGTCACACCCAGCAGCGCTCAGGGGTTACTCCTTGCTCTACACTCAGAAATTGCTTCTAGCAGGCTCAGGGGACCATATGGGATGCTGGGTTCTGAACCACATCCGTTTGCATCTAGAGCAAACGGCCTACCACTGTGCTATCTTCCAGCCTCAACAGTGAGTTTTTTCTTTTACCTATCATCTTTTTAAGTTCTGTCATTTATGTTTAAAGTTTTTTCATTTCTACTTTCATATCTGCTTGAGCCTTTAGCTGTTCATTCTATGGACTTTTGAGTTTCTTGATTATCCTCAACATTTTATCTCTCAAGTCCTTATGACAGAATCTATATAGGTGGCTGATACTATTTAGGTCTTCAGAACTACAATCCTTCTTCACTAAGGATGGTGGGGTTCTGCATTATTTTTCTATTATGAGCATTGCAATGTGTTGGTATTATTTATGCATTGTGGTGTGGTTCAATGATTGGAAAAAATGTGTGCTACAGAGAAGTGGATCACCTTAGCTCTTCTCCAGGTGCACTAAACTGGGTGTAAAAATGGCTGTTCTGAGTCATAAAAAGGACTCACTGCCAGTTTTTCTTGTCTGCCTCAGTTTCTTGGAACTGAGTCTTCTTACTTCTGCTGATACAAGAATGCCTTTCGTCTATGCCCATTGATTGTTTTCTCAGAATACCATGTTCTATTTTCAATTCCTTTTCTAACATTAAATGTATTTTACAATTGTAAAATTATTTCAAATAAAAGAAAATGGTGTAGAAGTTGACCCTGTTGTTAATCTAGGCATACATTACTGTGATGCCATCACCAAGGAAATAGGATTTGTTTTACATTCTTTTATTTAATAGAATCTAAACTTTTGGTTTCTTTAATTTACTTATTCCATGAAATTTTTCTTTAGAAACTGGTCTTGTTATCAGAAGACACTTGTACTCAGTGAATAGGAGAAATATTTTACTCTCAGAGTTTTGAATCATTGCTTTGATATACCTGATCTTACATAAACACATACATTATACACACATGTAAGAATCCATGGCACCTTTGCTCTTGAACCAGGGCTAAAAAAATCACTAACCTCCCTACCTACCTCACCCACGTACAGCAGTATCAGTCCCTAACCAGAGCTTTGTTCCATTTCCTCCTTGTCTCTGTGCAGTAAACAATGCTCATGCATTTATGTTCCAAGAAAGGGAAGTGAAGAGATCATCAACATAGAAAGAATGAGTATAGCATACAAGGTAAGAAAAAGAACAGTACCATTCCAACTAATTCCTCTGATACTTTACGTATCCTATCAGTTCAGAGTTCTCCTGGTGAGAAAGATTGGGTATGAAAGTGTTCAGAGTTTTCTGGTAATACAGCCGTCCAGGTGAGCCTTTTCTATTGTTCTTCTGCAATGATTGCAGACTTCCCAGGAGGTCCCTTAGAGGAATCTAGACACAGCCTATAGGGTGAAGCTGATCCAGGCTTCATCTATGCTTGATCAGAAGGGGTTAGTAAACCTGTGTATCCCATATAATCTCTTTTCTTCACTGAACCCTGAATGCCCTGTGGAAAATGCTGCCTGGCTCTTTAGAGGTGGCAGTGATTCCATCCACCATGTGGTCCAGCCTGTGCTGAGACTTAAAAAAAGACAACTATCAAAAAGCTTTGGTTTCTCCCTTTTCTAGGGATGAGTGGAATCAATCCTGCTGCCTTTGGGGCTTGAGAGGTTCTGCCCTCCCTATCTCAGTGGGGCCTAGTCCCATCTGAAGCCTGTACTGAACTTGCTTATTGTGTTCCAGAACAAATTGAATAATCTGATTTGGTCAGGCCGCTATGACACGAAAGATGACTTCACTGTGGTTCTGCAGCCCTTTTTACAAACAGTTATTAATCCTGTCCTTCCGGTATGTGCCTGTTATGTTCATGGGTTCTAAGGACTTGCCTTCCAGT
Organism: Suncus etruscus; assembly: GCF_024139225.1. Lineage (NCBI taxonomy): Eukaryota > Metazoa > Chordata > Mammalia > Eulipotyphla > Soricidae > Suncus > Suncus etruscus. The sequence continues at coordinate 96,391,562 of NC_064859.1, forward strand.
GGTTCATTCATAGAAGGACAGCCAATTATAAAATATTTTCTTGCCCATAGAATATGAACCTAATGATAGAACCTAAATTCTAGTCTGGTGGCACAGCTCCTAGAATATCTGAGCTCCCACAGTTGTCATGGGCAGGAGTTTTTATTCTTACTGGCAACAGCTTCCATTTGACTTAGCATCTGCCACAGCATAAGCTGTTTTCCATCGACATCTTCTTGTCTTTTCTGTTCTGGATGGTATTTTTATAATCCCTATGACAGAGGGGCTATGCTGTGGCTAGAATCATAAAGTGAGAGAAAGAAGTATTTTGGATTACTCTTTATTTTTGTCTCCTGCCTACCCATAACCTGCAATACTGAGTATATAGTTTGTATTCAAGCCATGCCATCAGCTGAAAGTGGGTTGTTTACAGAAGACTCTAGGTCTTTTCCCCTGAGCCCCTAACCCCCAGGACCATTGCTTCATGGAAAAAAAGTTAATGGAGAATCTTTGAGCACCTCTGAGTGCCTCACAGAAGCAGAACTCTTTCTTGGTAATACATTATTCTGCCATAGCTTTCATTATACCTAATGCTTTCTATGAACCAAGCACCTCCAGCACATCTGTTTAGAAAATAGAGTTTTTTTTTCTGATGGCTTGCCAAGAGATCCTTCCCCACAAACCTGGCATAAGCTTAAGACCTTTGCACACCAGAGCCTAAACTACAAGAGGCTCCTCATATGTCTAGGTTCTATTCCTTAGACCATATTTATTGTTACCCTACCTGAACTCTTGAATGTGGCCAGGTGGTCTCAGAAATATCAGGCCTGAACAGCATGGCATCACTGGTCTCAACTAAACCATCTCCTTTAATAGTTTTTAATTTTATATAATTTCTTTATTTAAGCCATCAATTTTAAATAATTTTAAATTGTTATAAGGATGTCTCCTATAGGCTCAAGATATGGTTGTGATGGCCCCTCTCTCTATATATAGAAATCACTTGTATTAAAGGAGAGTGGGCTGAGCGATAGCATAGCAGGTAGGGTGTTTGCCTTGTACACAGCTGACCCAGACTCAAACCTAGCCTATCAGATGGTGCTTAATGGAGTATTCAGGAGTGATTTCTAAACCAGGATTGATTCTGAACCAGCCCTGAATGCCACCAGTTGTGGGCCCCAAACAGTAAACATATATATAGGAAAATAGTTGATTGAGAAAGTATTCAGGGGCTTAATATCGTTCAAAGTCTATTGGTCTATGGGATTTCTATGATCCATAGGTGAGAAAATGAGTAGGTCATGGACAAAATGTCTGGAAACACTCACAAGGAAAGATTGATATGGAGTGGGCACTTCCAAGAGTCATGTCAGTTGGTCCTATCTCCACTTTAACCCTCTGAACAAAAAGGAGTTTAAGGAAGTCTCTTTCTCTTCTACAGGATGGGAGAAGTGATCTAAATTTCTTCACACCAGACTGCCTACACTTCAATCCGAAAGGCCAACAATATCTCACTTATGCCCTTTGGAATAACATGGTAAAATAAGTGGGATCTATTTTTCTGGAATCTATTCTAGAGCAGAGAATAAGAGAAAATATATTGACCTCTAGACATAAGCAAAATATAGAGGAGGAGAGAGCACATTCACAGACATATCTAGAATAGGAACTATGGAGACTTCAGCATCCTAGAGGCCACTGCTCTTCAATATTTGTTGAGACTATGATTGGAGAAAGTAGCTCAAGGCTCTTTCCCATGAGGTCACCATTACCAGGCAGCTTAGACAAGTATATCTCATGTTAGTCAGCCACCCTGCGAAGAAGGGCCTATGCCCTAGAGAAGCATAGGACTTGCCCTTTGTTCCACAGCAGAGAACTGGATAAAAGGAATACTGGGAGCATTTTGCCCCTGAATTTATCTTCTGAGATTTCCCACTGCAAGATGCTGTCAGGAAGGTGCACCTCGGGAAAAAAAATTGATGCACATCTCTCTATTTTTGTCCTCAGTTTGAAGCACTAGGAGAGAAAACTGAGGTCTTCAACGTAGAAAATCCTTTATCTCTAACTTGCCCAGGAGATGGAAAGGTAATTTGCTCATCATGTTATACATAGGTTAGGTTCTCCCTTCTCACCTACCATAGCTTTCTTCTGGTCTCCTTGACTGGGAGCCACGGAGCCATGGACTTTGGAGGCAAGAAGAAGGTAAATGTGAAAGAGTGGAGAGGTTCATTTCATTGATTTCATTAAATATAAGAGAAGGGCTAGATTTTAATGCCTGAGGCCAGCTATGGAACAGGGTACACAATGTCAGTCATGAGCCTGGAAGTCAAGAAACCAAAGGGATGATTATCTGGTTGACTTTACCAGCTAAAACACTATAAGGGGAGGAAGCCCACAATAATCCCACAGTCTAGATGTGGCTACTGTGGGGAGAAAACTGGCCTGAGCAAGCCCTTCAGGACCAGGTTACAAGAAGAGATTCCCTAGAGGATATTTAGCATTGTGTGCTGTGGAGAACACAGAAAAGTCTGTAAATAATCCCAGAACTCAGCTCTGGTATTCTTGTATGAGGGGAAATGTGGTTTTCAGCATGATTTCAGACCTGGAGATGTGGAAATGGGTTTTATTCCAGTTTCCCTGATTTAGCTCCACTAGCAAACACTTCCTATAGACTTTTAGTCAAATCAGGTTCAGACTAGAGTTATTTGTGGCAGTCAAAATATAACTGCCTCCCCTAGTCTTGGTTCCCTTCTGGCTATAGAGACACACTGTTCCTAAAAGAAATTACACTTTCTCCTTTTTTTTCCTGACGTGCCAGTTTAGTGGGTCAACATGAACAGATCTGTTATTGTACATGCTTATTCATAACCAAACAAATGCCACACAGATCCTGAATATGGCTATATAACAACAATAAACACAATATTTGAATGGAATCACCCAAGTGATTCAGATATATCATTTATTGGCTTATATCCTGAAAATATAAAACATTAAGAGGTTATATACACAACTTTGTTATTTTCAGCTCATAGTACATTAAAAAAGATACAAAAAACTTTAAATGCTCACTAGAAAAGTATGTCTGAAGAAGTTGGGGAACACAGTGGAATTCTATGCAATTGTATAAAAGGACAAAATCATGAAAATTTCCATAGAATTGATAGAATAAGATGGCATCATGCTGACTGAAAAAACTCAGAGGATAAGGGTAAAGACTAATCTCTCATATATATGATATTTAAATATAAAGCATAAGGGGGAATACAAAGGAACAAAAGAACCAAAACTGGGGAGTTGGTAAAAAGAATAAAGTTTATATGAGAAATTTGAATGAAAGTTTTCTTTGAATGCTTCATGGAGGTAATCTGCTGGTAGGTGTGACAGAATGCTTTATGCATGAAAACTTCTCTAATAGTAAATCACAGTTACTCATTCTTTTAAATAGGTATCTACAGGGTGGAAAAATTTAGCTGTGATGCCAGGCCAGGGTGACAGAAGGAGCATAATTCTATAAATGACCAAAATTCATTGGATTCAAAGGAGTCTCATTTTGAAAGCTACGAAGATTCTTCTTTACACTAGGCCAAAGGAGAGACATCCAAAGAAGCAATACATCTCGTGGTACAGTTATGACTGGAACACTATTCTCAACCACAAAACTATCTTTTAAGGCCTCTTATTCCATTTTATTCCCACATTTTCAGATTCTGGTCCTTCTTATTCTATGAACAAAGTCACAAGATTATATCCCAGAAAGTGATCTCAACCTGGGGATCAGTGACTCATTTGCTGGTATTGGTTTTACTTCGTTTATTTAAGCAACACCAATATCACATTTTCAATCTTTCATCATAGTTATTTTTACATTTATTCCTTTCCTACTTTCCTATATCTTCTCCCTTCTGTTCCAGTGAACCTGTCATGTGCATTTGAATAGGTGGGATTCTTGACTCAGCTCATGAGCAAACCAAGCATGAAATATATAGGAGGTCATGTAATATATGGGTGTTCCAGGATTATATGAAAACAATATGCAGGATGCAAGTCACTCAAGGGAAGCCCAACACAGGAAAATCAATACATTAAAATATATCAATGCATTGTTCATATAACATAAATAGATTTTTGGAGAGAATATAATAGTTTGAGTATTTGTGTTTTCTCAGTTTGGAAGCATCCAATATAATCTGATCTCAGAAGTATTGATTGAATAAATATCTTGCCAGAGAAATTAGCAATGGGAAATTATGCTATTATGAAGAGTACAGAAGATACGCAATAGCAGAGTTGGCTAAATGATGGCAGAGAATGTTGAAAAAGTATGAACAGATATTTCTGCTATTTTATTGTATAGCACTTTCCACTTTGATAGGAGAATGATTGTGGTATGGGATCATACTTAGATGTCCTATATGAATGTTGTATAATTCTATAATTGTGTTAAATGATATGGAGGTCCTAATCAAGCAGATATTGTGAAGCAAACTCTGATGATGTTGGCTAATATATTTCTCTGATTTTGCTTTTTTGTAGGTGTTCCCCTTCTTGAGAACCAAGCGAAACAGTAACTACAATTACCCTAATCTAATAGTGGATCGGGTAATTCTATTCATTTAATTGTAAGGGGACAACTCAGGCATGGTTTTGGTTCCATAGTATTCACCTTAGTAGAAATGCGTCCTTCTTAAAACTGGAACTGGGAATGCAAAAGTTGCTTTCTGAATCACAAACACTCTAGAGGGGCTCTAAGATCCTGATGCTTACCAGATGTCACCACCAAACTCGGATAAGAAGGGTTTTAGTTGTTTTATTGTATTGGAACCATTGTGATTTACAAAGTCCATCATAATTGGATTTAAGGCATACAGTGAAATCAGAGCTAATCCCACCAACAGTCCAACAGTGTTGACCTTCCTCCACCAATGTTCCCAGAGTGCATCCTACCAGCACCCTTTGCTCCTTGCCTGCCAATATAACAGGCCCTCTATAAGTTTAGATTGTTATGACTTGGGTCGCTTGATGCGATTGTTATTGATTTTGGCTAAGATATTTGGTTCTGTCTTTTTTTTTTATCTCTACCAAAACACTAGAGGCCACTTGCCCAATGGCTCCCATCCTTTCTCTTTTTCTCCTTTTAATTTTTAGAAAAATGCAGAAGTGTGAAGTAAAACAAAGTACATTGGTTCTATAAAAAACGTGGGATCCCATATCTAAAAGATTAAAGGGGTGGCAGTTTTTCGCATAGGTGCTGCAAATTTAGCCACCAGGTTGGCAAGCCTGTCACCTTCCCCAAAAGCTTTAAAAACATAGAGTTTCAATGAATGCATCCCAATTTCCACTGATACTACACTTAAAAGGACCATGGTATTTGGGTACAAATATATAGAACTCAGATATCCTTTACTCATGTGAGCATAGCAGGTTCAAGTTCCAGCCTGAATCTGTCTGTTCACATTCCTGATTCAAGTTGCTCTCTGATGTTTCTAAAACCTTCTGCACTGTTTAGTTTTGCTTTGTGTATACACATAATATGCATATGTATAATGTTAACATTGGTTATCACACACATATGCATGTTTCTGATTCCTGTACAACTTCAACCTTCCACGGGGTCAGGCTGATGGGGAACAGGGGAGAATCCACTTGTGTATGTACTCAGCATGTTGTTCATTGAATTCAATTCAAATTAAGCAAATCATATTTCAAAGAATTTAATTTTTCTACCTACAAATGGGAGTGTTTCATAAGTTTGTACTTTGTTATAGTTTGGGAGAACTGTGCTGATCACTCTGCTGAGATGCAGTGCCTACTTTGGACCCTGCTGGCTCTTGGCAAGGACTTTTTCCCTTAAAGTTTTATGGAGTTATGCAAGCAATGTTGGGAACTCAGGAATGACTCTCTTCCCAGTGTCCTCCACAGTAATTCATATTATTTCTGTGCCCATTTTGTCCTCCACCTGGCTTCTTGCAAATGTGCTTTGTATACTGCAGATAAGATAACCCAAGATCCCAAACTTAAGCAATTAATATGCCAAAAAATTCCAGAATTAAGTATGCAAATAGATATATACATGTTCATAAGTTTAATGCAAAAACTAGTAGCTTTGAGATTGCAAAGTGTTTTGAGGACTTTTACTAAACATATTTAAAACATTGGTTTTATCTGCTCCATTGCAATTAGTGTCTTTGACTTTCACACAATTGAACCAAACCAAAAATCCACTTGTAAGACTATACTTGAGCTACAGATCTGTTTTCTTGGTTTTTTGCTCTATGCATATATCTACATATGTGCATTTTTGTGTACATGTATATAGTGAGATCCAGGACCTCACACCTACAAGATAGATTCTTGCCTGCTAAAGTCATGTCAGCAGCCCTACCTACTGATAGACTTTTAGCAGACTATCACAGCATGGTCTTACTATGATTACCCTGCTTTGGTGTGATCCTACTGATCAAATGACAAGGTATAAAAGTTGGGGTGAACTCACTGATTGCCTATGCCCCTGCTATCCACAAGATGTACTGCCTACATAGGTACAAGCTGGTCCCATTTCCCCTCTCTCACATTCTCTCTCAGTTCCTGTGCAATCATTGTACCCTTTATAATATCCTTAGTTAGATTCTACCTGTCATCAAACATCTATGGTCTGGGAAAGTTTTCTGTAGTTAAACTTCCTGCATAAAATTCTATTACACTCTTTTATTCAGGATTGGGGCAGTGACTTCTTTTGTGAGTATTTGGATTCTTCTCTGTCAGGTACTTCCTCAGGTAAGTGAAAAATTGACCCCCAATTTCTATTGAGTGCTTTAATATCAATGGATGGGGATATACTACAAACACTTCCTGTGGAAGCTCCCACAGGAACTTTCTGATTCCCAGAGAATTTTCATATAGTTACTGGGTCCCCATTAGAAGCTGAGATACAGCCTTGCTGGGATCCTGTATGACTTCGCACTCTCCATTAATCCTTATTCTCATAGTAAGGAGTCCCAGAGGTAGCTATCAGACCTCTACTCAGTGATGAGATAAAGTTAAGACTCTAGGTCCTGGAGGCCCATGACAAGGAGCTCTGCAACTAGAACTTTCTATCCAGATTGGGCTCCTTATAAGAGGGACAATATCCAGGAGGCCTACATTCAGCTGTGCCTTGCTTTCTATAAATTAAAAGAAGAGATCCAAGGGCTTACAGGTTCAGCCTGGACAAATTATGACCTGTGGAACGAGAGTCAAATCACAGAATCATGGGACATCATACTTATGTAGATTGACACCCCCATATACTTTGCATTTCATTTAGTCCACAGGCTGCAACCATCAAACATCAGAGTAGTGGCTGCCATGGGTGATTGGGTCACAGTAAGTACTGGGAAAACCAAGGGTCTCTTCCAGACATTCTGTACCCTTTTAAAAAATGTAGATCTAGGCCCTGACTGCTAGAACAGGGTAATTTGATCTTTCTCCAGTGCCCTGAGTACATATTCAAAGTTCTCTTTGCTTTTACAGGCCGCATGGGGATCCAGTCCTTTCAGTTATGCCCTACCTAAGGCATGGAAATATGTCTCTTTTAGGTGAGGCCACAAGCTAATTTTCTCTTATTAATATCCACTTTGAAATAGATACATACTAATAGTTTGCACTGGTACTCTGGTGAGACAACAACACTTCAGCAATAATACAAAGCTCCAAACAGACTGAGGTTGGTCTTAAGAGTAATAGGAATGTCAAGATAAGTATAAGGCTTTGTTATTATTCAGAAATATGGCAGCATGTGGGTTTGGGAATCTTTAACTCAGGTTCATTCTCTTTCCCAGTGTTGGAGCACATAAGACTCTGAAGGACCAAACCACAATTCCAAGTAAGTAGACACCCAGTTCAAACCCCTCTCTATGTTGACACCAACTCCTTCTTACTGTCAACACCTTTCCTGGGAAGGATTAGAGTCATATGCCAGGAGGGAGTTCACCAATCCTGGGAAAACCCAAAATTTCCTAATTATAATTTGTGTCTTCTGGTCAACTCACTTCCCTCTCCAAATTATTCTCTGACCCTTTCTTCCTGAAAGACATTCTGCTCAGATTCAACCCTACTCTCTATGGGACTTCCATTGGTTCTGCAGACGAGTTGTCAGGACTAAATGTAGCACGCGCAAAAGCTAGAGCTCGGTAAGTCAACATGGGGAATGGACATGGGGACTCTGGAGTGATGATGAGTGCAACAAGCTTGAGGGAAAACTGAGATCGGGGTGGGATATCGGGGATGTTAAAGGCATTTGAGATCCTGCATAGTAAAGGCTTAAGGCTCATTCCTCAAGTACTTCCAGAACCACTCACTTTTCCTGACTTGCCCACTCCTATACATTAGCTCATACAACCCTACTTGCATGAAAGAAACTGGTAAGGGAGCAAGAAGGTTTGAAGGTTGCCTGAGTGACCCTAGGATTACAACCTTTCTCCCAATCTTTTCTCTCACCCCTGTGTTTCTACAACCTCTTCAGATGAGTAAAAATGGGCATTTAATGGTGACGAGAAGGTAGAGAAAATCCTATCAGGTCTTGGAGGAAAATCTTCCTGACCTAGTCCCACTCTACTGCAAAGGCACAGGGCACAGGTGTTGAAAGCCTCTCAAAATAGTGCGTGATCACATAAATGGCTACTCTTGCCTTTACTTACCTACACTGTTCAAGTTCTTGGAACCCTTTTTGGAGTCTGACTTCAAAGAAATAAAAGTCGTATTATGATTCAAGGGAGTTATGTGTTAGCACACTGGAACTGAATGGAAGTCTTTTTTCTTTTCACTGGAATTTCGGACATTGACAATTCTGGTGATCAATGGACAAATGCCTTGACAGTTATGTTGATTTGTAGAAGGAAGTATATGCACACACATTTCCTAGGAAAATGAATCTGCACATTCTTCAGTATCTTCTCATTTGAGAACATCTAGTCACAGCAAGTGACGTCAATTCCCTCACATCACAAGAGAAAGAGCTCATTTTTCTCTAACATAGGGTTTTGTGGAGGCATGATATCAAATATAATTCACTCCTTTGACTGTAACTGCTATTCTAATCATTTAGTACTATACATTTTCTCTGTAAAGTCTCTAACCGAAGCCCCCTGCTCAACATGATGGCATTCAAATTTTCATTTCTTTCCTGAGGTAACCTTTTGTTCCCATTTCCCCCACCCTAGTAGATATTGGTTTTTTGTTGATATTTTCCTCAAAAGTACTTGGTGGTTTTGATTGGTATTTCTCTTATGACTAATGCTGGTGAGTTAGAATTTGGGTATTTGTTGGACATTCTAACTGCCCCAACAGTTAAACATATTTCTTCAGGCATTTTTTCATATTTCAGTGGTGTTATTCTTTGCTACTATTTATAGGTCTACTGTTTTGTAAAGACTATAAAGTATGAGTTCTTTGTATTTAGGAAATTTGACCTCTTTCCAGAACCAACTTAAAATACTGTCCCCCTTCCAAGGTTGTCTTATAGAAGATTTTTATCTGTTGTCTTGGTTTACTTGTTGGCTATGCATCTGGGATATAGAGAACATATTCCTATTTAATGATGAATAGACCCACAGGTACCCACTGCCTGATTTATGTTAGACTTCTAGGAGAGGAGGAAAAATTGCCGTGTTTGCCTTTGTCTCTGCCACATCCAGTTTTTTTGTAAATGTGAACAGGAGACGAGAAAAATGTGAAAATCAAAGTATCTGTAGTGTAGAAAATCTTGTTTATGGAATGGAGAGGCCAAATATGGAGAGAATAGAGTCAGTATCTTTGGAAATAAAAAACTGAGGATGATACAGATGGTTATTTTTCTTCAAGTCCACAGAGGTTATTTTACAATAAGCATTCTCAAAAAGCTAGGTTGTAATACAAATACTTCTGACCACCCAAATTTTGTGGTAGCCTTATCTTGCTGCATAAAGGGATTTTGGCCTTCCTTAATTACAAGTAGTGACTTAAACTTTCCCAGATTTTCACTAAGCATTTCTAAAGTATCATCTGGAAGAGCTTGGCAGTTCCCATCTGAAACATACATAAGAAATATTTTGGTGACTATTGTCCTGCAATCCAAAGAGTCAATATGTATCAACATCAAGAGAATGAGAACCAATATTGAGGGGGTAAAAATATCCCAAACCAGAGAGTTGACATCACATGAGTGGCATTCAATAAAGGGAAACATAGTTGCTTGGATTAATATTTATTGACAAAGTGTGTATGTGTTTGTGTGTATTTTCAGACAGGTTTAAGTCTCTCTATTTACAAAGAAAACTCAAGGGCAGATTTGTTGGAGAAAATTATGTCCCCATTTGATTTTAGTATCCTGTGCCTCAGAAACTGAATGACTTCCATTAAGAACCAGATCCCACAAGGTCTTCAGGGCATCTTTCAGAGAAAATTTAATTATACTCACCCTGGCCAGCTGATCTCTTTTAACCTTGATCTGTCAATAATTACTTCTGGGTAATCTGGGTAATCTATAGATGCCAATATTACAAATAAATATCTCCTGGGTTCTTTGGGGATAGAATGTATTTGTACATATACTTATATATCAGTATATATAAGTAAATACATATATACTGACATATGTGTGTCTCTCTCTGTCTGTCTGTCTGTCTGTCTCCTTCACTTCCCTCAGAAAATTTGGGAAAATAAAAAATTTCCCCTAAACTCTGGAAGAATTACATAACATTTTTCCCTACAGCTCTTCACAAGTTGCCAGCAATGTACAAATCTTTTCATCTGAGACTTTGCATCTGAATCAACTCTAATATCTCCTTCTCTTCCTCTGCACAGGGACCTTCCAAAACAAGCCCAAAAATTGATTGACCTAATAGAAGTCAATTATGTGAGTTCATGCTCCCTGGATGCTCCTAAAAATCAAGGTGTTTAGGTGTTAGACCCCAAAAGTGCTACTTACCCTCTCCTTCAGTTCCAGGTCAAGATTTGCCTCCAAGAAGCCTAAAATAGCTAGATATGGCATTAATACCTAAGATGCTCTGTAGATTGTACCCTAACCAGGACCTTACTATGAATCACTGTATGATGGCAGGAAAGAAGGGTGGTGAAACTGGTGGTCTTGAACTCTTGTAACTACACTATTTTTCCAATAACTAACTTTTGAAAGCCATATTATGGAAGCCCTTGCAGACAAAGTGAGTACTTTTCACCACCATCCATCCACTATCCTGCTCATTGGACTTGACTAAAGTCCTCACCAGCACATTACAGGCCTTCTAATTTACACAGGTTTTGGAACCAACTCCCAGTTTTGTTGATTGAAACAGGCTCCTCCAAGGAGCTTGATTCTCTCCCACTCTCTTATAAAAATTTTTCATGTTGCTCTTATGTCAGGCATGTACTTTCCTCTTGGGTGAAACATTTTTAGTATGTTCTTCCCTCTTGACTGGCACAAAGGAGATGGGTCCTTGAGGTGACACTCCTAAGTCTAAATATAGATTTCTATCTCTCCCAGGATATCGACTATAATAATGACTGGAAATTGATCACAATCTTTATTGGGCTCAATGACTTGTGTGATTTCTGTAATATAAAGGTAGGTCTCTGAGGAAATCCCTGGGCAAATGAATAAGGGAGATGACCTGTCATTACCCATGAACGGGCCCTAGCCTCCAGAATGAGAGTATAAATAAGGCAAGGGAGTCAGAAACTTCTTTCCTCATATCTACAGAAGAGGTGACCCCTTGTGCACACAAATACTGCCCTTGGTTATTAGGGGTCATGAAAATTCACAGTCCCCTTACTTGGTGTTCTTAAAATAGACTTGAAGGGGGCCGGAGAGATAGCATGGAGGTAAGGCATTTGCCTTGCATGCAGAAAGTAGTTGGTTTGAATCCCGGCATCCCATATGGTCCCCTGAGCCTGCCAGAAGCGATTTCTGAGCATAGAGCCAGGAGTAGCACCTGAGTGCTGCCGGGTATAACCCAAAAACAAAAACAAAGCTAAAAACAAAAATAAAGACTTGAAGGTATGTTTTTTTGATGTAGGTACCTAGGAAAAACCCAAAAGAATGTAAGCAATAAGGTTGATATTAATAATGAGAGCCCAAAGGTATAACTTATTGCCCTCTGAATTTCCCCAACTTGACCTCCTATTTAGGGGAATAAAAGGGTAACAAAAGTGCCAGCATATGCCAAAGCCAAGCTTTGGAGTGTGGTCTTTGACAGTGGGGGTCCTATTTGATGGGGTTCCATCACATTGGAGATAAATGACAACAGTGATAGATAGGAATGGAGAATATGGGCAATCATGGCCCAGTCTTTGGGTATGAGAACACATGAAGCAGGGATGTTTATAAGAATCCAGGTGAGACTATGTATAAGAACTTTGTGTCCAGCAACAGCAAGAACAGATTTTATTTTAGGATTTGAAGCCCACCCAGTGATTTCAGAGTCCTTTGATACTACTTTTACCCATATCGGGCCACAATGCTTCTTCTGTTTTGGCCATGGAACCACTGTTTCTCATATCTTATAGGGAAGCTCAGTCTCTTAGGAGAACTTACTCTTCTTTCACAGGATACAAATATAACTGAAATCGCCTTTGTCCACATCAGTGCAGCTATCGATATCTTATTCACGAAGGTAGGAAAAATCAGATGTGTTTCTAAAGATTATACATTACTCAAACCTAATTTTCTACTGGATTGCCTTAGTGGGGGCCTCTAGACAAGCAGGCTTCAGTGGGTAGCAAACTGAGTTCAATACCACTGTGAAGAGCCACTTGGCTTGATTGGAGGCAGATAAATGTAGTGGGTGATTGTGGTGACCCTGTTAGGATTTGAAGGAAGTGTCATAATTTGAACTTAATTAGAACACAATGCTGGGTGAAGAAGGGCTGGTGTCAGGAGCCAGCTAGCATGGTACGCTGCCAGATGCTCACAGTCATGGCCACTTTAGGCAAGGTAACTCTCTTTCTCTCAGCTTCTCCAATGTCATGGAGTAAAACTGAGGAATGAGAGTTGAATTGGGGGTTGAATGGGACTTGAGCTCAGTTTATTTCTACTTTCAACTGGTGGGAAATAACAAAGCCTCCCTCTGTTCCCACAGGTTCCAAGGGTTTTCATCAACATAGTGCAAGTAATGGATGTGACTACATTTTTCAATAGACGAGGAGGGAAATGTAGCAAAATATCTCCGTAAGTAGGCAACTCATGTGAACCATGAGTTGCCAAAGACTAAGGTGGACTGCTAGTCCAGAGAGAGGGTATCAAACATCAGTCAGTGACTTGTATACCCCTGAAAATGTGTCTGCCTTGTTAATGTTTCTCCATGTGTCTTTAAAGTCATCTTATTTATCGGGACCCAGTTTGCTTATAGTAAAGCTTGACCAGAGAAATTTTACTGAAAATAATAAGTGCTTTATTGTGGTTGGTTTTTCCAAGTGCCAGATAGTGAGTGGATTGCAAGATCAGAGTAGAAGCCAGGTTACTGTACAAACAACAGAATCTGGCACCAAATACTGGTTCCTTCATTTGAATCTGTGACCTCTATTACCCAGGACAAAGCCTCTCTGGGCTTCTTATACCTTGTCTTGAAGGTGTTAGGCAGATGCATGGACAAATGGAAGGATCATAGCGTTTTTTATTCAAATGTTTATTGAGTATTTACTAATTTTAGCACTTACAGTAGTGGGTTACCACAAGGTTTTATTTAATAATGATTTTTATTTTGACCAAAGTGGATTAGATATCTTTCAGAGCAATATTTTAGGTACATATTGACATTCGATCAGGGAAATTCCACTACCAAAGTTGTTCTCCCTACACCCCTGTTCCTAGCATGTATCCCATTTTTCTCTTCCTTACCTTTGGCTGCTAGTATAACTGGTCCCCTCTGTGTCTATCTGTTGTAGTTTGGGTATCGATTCTGTTGTCGTTGGATTGGGTTTGGTTTTAAGTCCAATCATTTTTATTACTACTTAGTGATCAAACTACTGTTTGGATTTGGTGCCCTTCATTGCTTCCCCCTCAAATAGAAAGGCAGAACAAGTTGGTTCAAGTTGGTTCTGTTTGAGGAAAAGAAAAATAAAATGAGAATAAGAATCAAACAAGCAAAGAATGGGTGGAGTCCTTCTAGAGACTATAAATATTAATTTGAGAGAAGAAAGTAAAAACAAAGATAAACACATCAACAGGAGTTGAAGAGAGAGCATGAAGGTAAGGCATTTGCCTTGTATGCAGAAGTACAATGTTTCAAATGCTGGCATCCCATATTATCCCCTGAGATTGCCAGGAGCTATTTCTGAGCATAGAGTCAGGAGTAACCTTTGAGCACTGCTGGTGTGATCCCCCCCCAAAAACCAAACAAACAAAAAAATACAAAATAAAAAAAGGAAACACATCAACAATACAAAAAGAAAAATCAAACAAAAAATTAAAAACGCAATACAGCAATAAAGACAAACATCACACACTAACCACGGTCCTAAAATAAAACAATACAAAGCTCAAAAAATGAAAACAACGACAGCAGCAACAATAACTAATCCCCCAAATTATTTTGTGCTGCTTCTTTCCCTGCATAAGCACCGTAAATATTGGGGAAATTAGAGAGGGAATTCCTGGGCCTAATAGAAACAGAGTTTTTCCGCCCTTGAAGTATGGTGTCATGGGAATAACTACTGACTCTGTACATGCTCATTTACTTTCCTCTAGGTTTGTTGTGGTGTATGGGACACTTCTGTTTCATCATGGATGATAAAATCAGATCTCTGTATCTAGAGATTTTGGTGTCTGCATAGGTCAAAGAATGGAGTCTGTGATGAAGTCTTTCTTTGCATTTCTAGAAGTTCTGTTCCATCACTTTTGTTTTAATCAGTCTTCTGTAGTTGGTGGTCTTGGCATTTGCACTGATCCTAGGATGAATCCTAGGACAGAGTCTTGCATTATGTTTTCAGTTGTCTAAGTCAGACCTCTGGAGTTAGAGATTTTGGTTGTTGTATGGATCATAGGTGAATACCTAGACTAGGACTTTATTAGTCCCAGGATGAGTTCTACTCAGTCATTGATATCACTGTCAGTCTTCTGTAGGTAACAATCCTGGATTTTGTACAGATCAGAGTATGTCAAGTCTTCTGGCTTCATCCTATCATTAGATGGTGAGGTAAGGCAACCTGTTCTTATCTCAAGATGTTGCCATTTCCTCATTGTCAGGCTATCATATTGAACCTGGAATATGTTTGGTATCAGAGCAATATTAAGAATCTCTCCGAGGGAGTTTGGTTTCTAGAGCTATTGAGAACTGTGTCGGTTCTATTTCTATCTAGGATTTGGGGTTGGTCGGTTGCTGTCTAAACACCTGGAGTAAGTTGGATTCACATGACATATGTTAAAGGTGGGAGGGGCCCCTGTGCTGTAAAGAAGTATGAGTTCTTATTCCTAGTAGATAAAAAGCTTGTTTCTATATGTAAAATTTCCCCCTTTTTAGTATTCCTTTCCAGGAAGATATGGTGCTATATTATATTGCGTATGCATTTGGGGGTGGGAGTATCAAGCTCCCTCCTCTCTGTGCCCTGGTTTTGCCATAGGCTAGGTTTTTGTACCAAGCAGAACCAGAAGAGGTGAAGTTAAGGAAGTGAAGGAAACAGAATCAAGACAGAAAAAACTATATATATACTTGCATATATATAGAAAAATTTTTAAAAAATGAGTTAAAAACCCATATATATACTTGCATATATATAGAAATTTTTTAAAATGAGTTAAAAATAATTAAGGGAACAAAATAATACAGACTACCTTACAATTGGGGATAAACATGTTAAGAAGTAGTGTTATATAGTTCTTAAACTTATAAAGGGAATATTGTCTTTTGAGATTTTCTTGTGGTCTGTGGGATCCAAGGCACATTTTCATCACACACCCTTGTCTTCTTGCGACTGAGAAAAGATTTGTGGCAGAGTGGTCTTGGGTAGAGTTTTTGCACTGGTGATCTTTTGGAGCTGAATCCCGTATCCATAAAACAGTTTGAGAGTGGTGAGAAGGAGGGCCATACAGCATGAGTCAGCAGGGGTGCTGGTTGTAGTTTCTTGCCGGGGATGAGGTGTAGGTCTGAGTTTGTTGTCCCTTCGCTTGGGTGCTGAGTAATGTCTTATTGGAGTAAGAGGTCGGTCTTGGTACCTAATGGACTAAGAACTGAGGGAAAAGACCTTTAATAAGGTGGGATATCAAGTTGGGGGTGGAAAGTGGAAGGATAGTAGTATTTCTTAAAAGGAAATAGAGGAGAGTATGTTGGAGGAGGCTATGTAATCTATAGGCATAAGTTGTTTCCAATTATGTTTGGCTCTCATGGAGAAGTCATCTCTCTGTGAGTTCATGCCCACATAGAAAGATACAATATTTAGCTTAGGTATAGCTTAAGAAAGAGAGTAGGTGAGAGCAAGAAATAAGAGAACAGAAAAATAGGTAAATATAGTTAAAGTAAGGTAAAGAAGCTAATAAATCAACTAAGAGAAATTGGGCCCATGTGTCAAAGTTGTTTTCTTTTACTCAATTTCTAGGGATTTTGTCAGTGATGGGATTGGGCGTTCCTGAATGAGGGATTCAGGATTAGATGATGACTGGAACAAGTTAGGATACACATAAGTATTTTATCTCGAGTACTAATCAATGTGTTAGTGATTCCTATCAATGTAGGTGTTTACCCTATATAGTATTGTCTGCTACATTTTATGTATCGGATTTCCTTACCTAAAGAGAAAGTAACAGTGTGTTTTTATTTGACCTAATTGAATTGACAATAATGAGGAAGAAAGGGTAGTGGAAAAAAGGGAAAAAGAAAGAAGTAGTGAGAAGAGAGAAAAAAGAGAAAGGAGATGATAATTTGTCTAAACGTGTTCAATGAGTAGGTCCTATAATATAATCTGTGGGTCACAGTTGACTTCTTCAGTGATCTGGCTGGTCACATGCTTCAGTTCCTAATAGAGGCTATAACTCAGAGGTAAACTATATCAAAGTGTTTTATCGAGATATTTTCATAATGCAAACTGAGTATGGCATCTGGTGTGACTGAGCACCGAGTTGTCAACTTAGGTTGTCAGCCCTTTTTATATAAGATCCCCAGTAAACAGAAAAACTGAGAGGTTATTAAAATATAGCAATATTAAGGCATTAAAACATGTTGTTATGAAACAATATTGCTGGAGCTACTGTCTTTCCATCATATTCTTTATCTGTGATTCTGTATAAGATCCCTAAGACATTAATATTAGCCTTTGTAGTAAAAGGCTGAATACATACTTTATCTTTCTATGCTGTTTTTTCTGCTGTTGCTGGTTTCTTTATGGTATAATGTATAGTCAGGTTTTGTGATGTTCCTCTTTCACATGTTTTGGATGAATAATCCCCAGTAAATGTTGGCAATTACAGTGTTTGGAGTTTCTATTCTATTAACCTGTTGTATTTGTTCATGGAGTATTACATATATATGTTATATCTTCTAGGCACTTCAAAATAGTGCTATCATTCTGTGTTTATCTTTTATCTTCTGGCTTACTTCATTTAACATTATTTTATAGATCCATCCACGTTGCTGCAAAGTCTACAATTGTATCATTTCTAACTGCTATGTAGTATTCCATTGTGTATAAATACACTTCAAAATAGTGCTATCATTCTGTGTTTATCTTTTATCTTCTGGCTTACTTCATTTAACATTATTTTATAGATCCATCCACGTTGCTGCAAAGTCTACAATTGTATCATTTCTAACTGCTATGTAGTATTCCATTGTGTATAAATACCACATATTCACGATCCAATCATCTGTTGTTGGACATCGAGGTTGGTTCCAAATCTTAGCTCTTGTAGTGAGTGCTGCAATAAATAGTGGGGTGCAAACATATTTTGGAATGAATGTCCTTCTGATTTGGGTATATATACCCAGAAGAACAATTGTTGGGCCATATGGCAGTTCAATTCTGAGTTTACTGAGCACTATCCAGACTGTTTTTCATAGAGTTGGACTAGGTATGGTGCATTCCCACAGCAGTGGATAAGAGTTTCTTTCATACCGCATCCCCTCCAACAGATTGTTCCCATTACTTTTGATGTGAGCCATCCTCATTAGTGTAAGTTGGTACCCCATTGTTGTCTTGATTTGGATTTCACTAATGATGAGTGAAGGTAAGTATGTTTTCATGTGTCTGTTGGCCATGTTTTTTAATTCCCCAGAGAAGTGTCTGTTCATTTCTTCCCCCATTTTTCTATGGCTTTATTAGGGTTTTTGGGACTCAAGTTTTTGTGTGCTTTGTATATTCTAGATACCAACACTTTATCTGAAGTGTTGAGTGCAAAAACATTTTCCCATTCAGTTAACTGTCTTCTAGCATTAAGTAGGGGTTCTATCACCATGTAGAAGCTTTTAACGTTGATGTAGTCCCATATGTTTAGGTTTGATGCTAAAGTTCTTGCCATTGAAGTTCTAGTCTCAAAGACTTTTTAATAAATTGGTCTTCTATTTTTTTCCTCAAATAAACTTTAGAGATTAGGGTTAGATTTCAAGGTCTTTAATCTATTTTGAGTTGACTTTTGTATATAGAGTGAGATACGGATGAATTTTTATTTTCTTACATGAAGTTTTCCAGTTGTACCAACACAATTTGTTGAAGAGACTTTCTTTTTTCCATTTCAAGTTCTTCGTTGTTTTGTCAAATATTAGTTCACTCTATATCTTGGGGTTTATCTCTGAAAATTCTGTTCTAAACCACTGGTCTGAGGGTCTGTCTTTGTTTCAATACCATTCTGTTTTGTTCACTATGGAGTTATAGTATAGCTTTAGGTTAGGTAGAGAGGTATTATCCAGCTTCTTGATTTTTAGTATGTATTTGGCTATCCTGGGTCTTTTGTGGTTCCAGATGAATTTTATGATTGATTGTTAAAGATCTTTAAAAATGATGTCTGAATTTGGATAGGAATTTCATTAAATCTATAAGAGTTTTATGTAAGATAGTCATTTTGACTATGTTGATTCTACCTACCCAGGAGCATGGGATGTTCTTTCATTTCCTTAGATCCTCTTTCATTTCTCTCTGAAGTGTTTTGAAGTTTTCATGATAGGTCCTTAACTTCCCTTGTAAGGTTGACTCCTAAGTACTTGATATTTTTGGATACTATTTTAAATCGTTTTGTCTCTTAATCTCTTTCTCCTCAATTTCACTATTTGTGTTGAGGAACGCTGTTTTGTATGTAAGCATTTCAATAGGATTATTATGTTACTGACCCTACCTTGATCAATGATTTGCCCTTCCTTAGGGTGTGACATGGCATTCTGCTCCCACCCTAGGGTGGTACCTGCTTCTGCTCCCACCATTGGGTGGTACCTGATCCCACCATTGGGTGGTACCTGATTCTTAGAGATAAAAAGCAAAGGCCTGTGGAAGGCAGGGGTATTTTTTGGCTGGAATTGATGCTGAGGCTTTGGGCTTCAGTCTTGTCCACCGAATAAAGCTAATATTTTCACAAGCCTGACTGTCTGCTAGCTGTTTACCCGATGCTTCACCTCAGAACTGCCGGCTGAACAGGGTGGCACATGCATGATCCGAGCTGGAGGGGAATGACCTCATCCTCCATCTTTCCATCAGTCAACCCCATCAAGGGCTGATTTGCAACATAATGGTGTCCGAACAGACTGAACCTGGATCCTCAATAACTGTAAGTGAAATACTCTATTGGAAATTTCCTCTGCTGACCATTAAATGGTTTCTGTGGTTAGTCATGTGGATTCTGCCACCTTTTTTGCTTATGATTGATTCTCTATTATACAAGTGGATTGTTCCATTTTGTTTTAAACTAATTGATTTGGATCTAAGGACATTCACTGCAGTTGGATGGTTGTGGTCTATATTTCAAATGAAAATTGCATTGTCTCTAGCTGTCATAGTGGCTGGTATTTAGAAAATAGAAAGTGTAGAAATGGTGAGGCTAAAACCAGTATGGAGATTTTTCTGATAAAAATTAAGACCAAGGTGCAGGCTGATGAATTCAGCCCCACCATCAACAATATAGGAATTTTACCTGGAAGAAAAACAACTCAGAAAGTTAACCTGATTTTTGCTAGTTGTATGACAGTAGTGACTCAGATAATGATCAACCTCTGGTGCCAACTCCAGAAATGAGGCCTGATTCTATTCACAAAATTGAATCGCACAACAGTGCAGATTCAGACAATGAACCACACACGTGGCCTCAGAGCTCTATTCAGAGTAATTTTGTTAATCCGGCTTCATCCCCTTTACATGGGGTAAATATTTTAACTATTTACCCCTTCAGATGGAAGAATGAGATCAGTTTAGAAAAGCATGTAAAGAGTATGGCCCAACATCACCATACAGTGTGGAGTTACTAAAACTTTGGAGTCATAACTCATCTTAGACTTTGTATGATTTTAAAACAATCACTAATATATGCCTGTCATCTAAACAGTGAGCAGAATGAGAAATGTTCTATTCAGAAGGTGTAAAAGCCAAATTCTATAGCCCGGATAATGCAAAAAAAAAAAAAAAAAAAAAAAAAAAAAAAAAAGGTGGCAGGGGTTACTCTATCATATGAATTATTAATGGCAAAAAATCAATTTTCAAATATTCAGACAAAAGTGTCTTTACCTAAAGAAATCTTAAATTTAATTAGGGATATTGCATTGCCTTCATAGGAAAAATTGATTCTAATAGCATTAGTAGAGGAAACTTTTTAAAAATTACCCAATTCCCTTATGAGCCATTTGTAGATTTTGTGGGTATGCTTAAAAATGCGCTAAAGTTACAAATTGAAGATATCTTGCTCACAATGAACAATAAAACAGATTTACAGGACTTATACTCTTATATTATTGAGTGTTTACAAACATCAGGACTGAAAATAGCTTTAAAAAATGCAGACAATGCCACCGTATCAATATTTGGGTTTTATTTTGGACTGGACATCAATACTTCCACAAAAAATTTCTATCAAAAATGAAAACCTCAGAACGCTTAATGATTTTCAGAGAATTTTAGGTGACGTAAATTGGTTCTGCCCTGCACCAGGAATCCCGAATGCAGAGTTGTCTAATCTGTTTAAAACGTTGGAGGGTGACTATGCTTTAGATAGCCCAAGAAACTTAACAACAGCTGCCAAAAATAAATTGGACATCTTCTTAAGTAGATTACAAAAATCATTTTTTCTTAAGATTCATCCTGGGATAAAAGTATTTCTGTTAATTTTCCCTATTAGAGAAACCCCCATGGGGTCCTTGATGCAACAGGCAGGACCTTTGAAATGGGTGTATTTACATAACAAACAGCCTCACTCAATTGTCCCCTACTTGGAACTGATTTCAGAGATTATTATCAAGGCAAGACTCAGATCTATATCTTTACTAGGTTTTTACCCAGATATAATAGTTTTGCCAATACCAAAAAAGGAAATTGAGTTAATATTGCCTCTTAATGAATCTCTACTAAGGGCCCTCTCATACCTCACAGGAGTTATCCTTCCATTATCCAGCAAGAAAAACTTGGGACTTTTAAAGAAAACTAAGTTTGTTATTTCTTCAACTGTTCAGGATTCTCTTATTCCAAAGCCAAGGTTTTTACATCGATGGATCCCAAAATGGAAAATGAAGACAACATTAATATGATCATAGATACCAAATATAAATCTGCACAGAAAGTTGAATTAGCAACTAATTTACCTATTAATTTACCTATTACAAAATGTATCTGAAGCCATGAATATAGTTTCTGATTCTTTGTATGTGGTAAATGTATGTCATGTAATAGCCACTGCCTCCCTTAATGCTAATAACTCGATCATACAGAACTTACTTAAACGATTACAGCAGCTTCTTTAAAAACGAACTGACCCCATCTTCATCATGCATATTAGAGCCCACTCAGGTCTTCTAGGACCAATGGCTCAAGGAAATAAAACTGCTGACTTGCTAGCAATGCTTATATTTAAATCACCTGTAGAGGAACATTCAGTCCTACACACAAATGCTTGCCATTTACATGTGAATTACCAATTCATGGAGGCAAGCTAGAGAAATTGTAGAAAACTGCAACATATGTGCACCTGTTCACATAGCAAGAGCAAACCTGTAAGCAAGAGGCTTACAGTCTAACGAACTTTAGCAAATGGATATAACTCAAACAGATTTATTTTCAAGAAAACCTTATCTTCATGTTGAGGTGGACAGTTATTCTCGGTTTATGTGGGCAATTCCTATGTCTTCTCAAAAGTCTAAGGTTGTTTGTAGTTTTCTTTTACAATGCTTTTTTGTGATGGGTATTCCATATTCTATAAAAACTGATAATGGGCCAGCCTATGTTAGCAAAACTTTTGAATTTTTTGTAAAGAATGGCAGATAAGACATCTCAAGGGAATTCCTTACCATTGTAGGGAAAAGGCCATTGCAGAAAGGACTCACAGAACCTTAAAAACTCAATTACAAAAAATAGAAAAAGAGGCTTACCACCAACAGATTTGCTATCTTTGACTCTTATCACACTAAATTACTTAAATTTACCCCAAGGGGAAATTTACACTGCAGGGGAAAGACATTTAAAAGAAGATATTCAGAGAAAATAAGAATCCCTTAAACCTATTTGGATCAAGGAGGATGAAAAATGGATAGCTGGATATCTTCTCCTTAGAGGAAGGGGTTATGCCTATGTTTCTACAAATGACAACTCTCCCAAGAAATTTTGGGTTCCAATACTCCTTGTTAGAAATCGGGCTAGCACAAATGATCAGGTTCAGACTATAAACTCCTCTTCAGATCATATACAGAATACTCAAGACACTAACAACAGTAATATTGCCGAGGACTCTGGATCAGGGAACAAGGATTTAATTGTCACACACCATAATTAAGTGAGCCTGATGGTGGTGATAAACCCTTACACTCTGAGATACAAAAGGAAAGACAGGAACCTGTCTTAACTGGGCTCCAAAATATAGGAAACTCTTGCTACATGAACTCAATATTGCAATGCCTGTATAATATTTCAGATTTGACTCAGTATTTTCATCAGGATCAATATAAAAAGTATATTAACAGGAAAAATCCAATGAGGCATGAAGATAAATTAGCCGAAGAATTTGTTCAGCTCCTCAAAACCAAGGGAAATAGATTTCATAGATATATTAATCCTGAAAGCTTCAAAGTAACAATTGGTTTACTTAATTACCAGTTTGCTGGACACAATCAGCAGGATCCACACGAACTACTGATGTTTCTAATAGAGGGCCTATATCAGGACTTACATATTGTAAATCTAATGACAAATAAAAATATACATCTTATGGAAAATGAAAATTATGAACAATTTAATCCAGAACACCAAAAGGCTCTATTATTTATGATCTCTTTCACGGACAATTCAAATATATACTACAGTGTCTCACATGCCACCAAAAGTCAGAGGTTTATGAGATATTTGTTCATTTGTCTCTGGCTGTCACATCTACAGATAAATGTACATTACAGAAACACGCCTCTGAATTTTTTAAAGAAGAGTTACGGGATGACAACAAATTTCAGTGTAACAGCTGCAACACTAGAAGGGATTTTTCAAAGAAAACATTTATGGAAACTGCCACCAGTACTAATAATACACTTAAAACGTTTTGCTTTCGATGGCAAACAAATAAAAAAATTGCACACTTATGTGGATTTTCCTTTAGAAGACCTCAACTTAGTAGACTTCAATTCAGAGAATAAAAGCAAGATTAAAAAATACAATTTATCAACAATGTCAAACCATTATGGTAAAGTTCACTATGGACACTATACTTCATACTGTAAAATTGCTTCAAGATAACATTGGATCAATTTAAATGACAAGAAGATTAAAAAAGTCCCTAATACATTGGTGAAATCCACAGCAACTTACATCCTGTTTTATACTTCTTAGAGATCTACAACGAAGACTTCCACTTCCTTATCGGTTGCTATTAATGCTCTATGATTCTTTCCACAGGCATAATCAATAACTAGGATTGATAATGATGAAACCCCAATGCGTTTCCTTGTATGGTGGATTTATGTCTTAATTTTATTATTGCTCTAGGTCACAGTTAATCATAAAATCTTACAATTTAATTTACTCAAGGTTCACCTGAAAGAAAAATTTTTCATCATATTAATGTTGTTTTCCTTTTTAGGTATACTTAAAGACTTTAGCTCTTTTTATTCTAACATCATTGCTTTATTTCCCTCAATTTATGTTTTAAGATGGAGATGAATTCATAATGCTGACATAATGATACTTTTTAGGTGGACTTTCTTCACAGTGCTTCTCACCTGCTATTGACTATCATAGAGTTACTGTTATACAATAACTTTGTATATATACTGTTATACACTTATAGTAGAGTTTCCCATTTTGTATTATGTATGAAATTCTCTTTCAGATATGCTCTGTTCTGCCATTAAAATTTTTTTAATTTGAAATGATTCATCTAAACAGTTTGCTGGATATTACATTTTAAAGCGCTTTAAGTTGAATTCAGCTGATTTTTTTTCTTTTGCTCTATTTTGTATCATTTCCAACAAATATTTTTGGTACGAATGAGTGTTATGGCCATATTTTTTTTGTAAAGTCTGTATGTGTATGTCTTGTTCTGTGTCTGTCTGTTTCGCATATTTTGTATATAGTTCCTTTTTTTCCTAACTTTATCTTCCCCAATTTAGTCTTCCTTATTCTTCCCTCTCTCTTCCTAGTTCTTAACATTTAATTTTCAGGATTCCCTTCACATGTGCAAATCATCTCCTTCACCCACAACTACAAGCCTCCTGACCTCGGCCTGAGGAAGAAATCCGTGCCTGTTGGAGTGTTGTACCATGTTTGCTGCAAACTTGTTGGAAATGAAGCCACCTGGAATTTGTGTCACAATGTAACCCCAGAGAAAAGATCCATGGATAAGACCCACAGTCTCTGGATCCCATCCACATACACAATGCTATTGTTGATCATTTCTATAATGGCGACCAAGATTACACAGATCCCAAAGAAAATGCAGAAGCCCAACCAACTCACGATGACAAAGATATAACACTTGGGGATGCCCCAACAGATGGATGCCTGTACTGGCCTTCCTTCTTCATTCAGCTTGATGTTATCTTCTGTACCAGGCTTCAACTCGCTTTTCCAGACCCATCAAGCGTCTTTTGCTGATCTTTTCAGAGTTCCAGACCCCTTATCTTTACAGATTGGTATTGGATTCTGTAGAAATTTTACCTTTTGTATTTTTCTTATAATTGTAATTCTTTGAATTTATATTTGGTACTACACTTTTTTTGACTATTGTAATTAATGTTTTTTTTATTTTAGTTTTTAATCTTAGGAATTGATCTTGTATTACATTAGGGTTTTGCTTTTTTGACTTTAGGTTAGTGGGTTAGATATTGCTGTCTATATTTTTCTAAATATTTCTGGGGTTTTTGCATGGGCACATCATAGGCAAAAATATTAGGTTTAAAAGGAAGTTCTATCCATTTTGGATGGACCCTAAAATTGTTCATTTTCACAGGGAGGTTCTTTGCCTTAAATATTTTGTTCTGGTTTGTGACTTAAGCTCCCACCTATAAATAAATGGCCTTACTTGGTACATCAATTTTAAACCTCATATGGACTTCTGCCTGAACTAAGAACTTAGATTAAGTTCAGTTGCCTATTGATCATCATTACAGTGGTCCCCCACTGTGCTGGGGGGTATATTCTTCTTCCTCCAAATAAGGGCCTAATTTAATGCCCTCAAAGATGGGCTTTCTGGTCTACCTGGACTTGAATGGAAAATGGGTCCTGAGAAACAGCATGGAGATAAGGTGTTTGCCTTTCATGCAGAAGGTCATTGGTTTGAATCCCAGTATCTGCCAGGAGCAATTTCTGAGCATAAAGACAGGAGTAACTCCTGAGCACTGCTGGGTGTGACCCAAAACCAAATACCAAAACCAACAACAATAACAAATAAAGAAAAGGTGCTTCTTCTCCCCTGATACACAACATTTCTGGTGTCTCTTCGAAGAATTTATGTCTACGAATTACAATTGGGCTTTCTGATTGCCCCAGGAACTCCCCACCGCCTACTAGATCCTTGATCATTGAATTTCATATTCTCCATCTGCTTCTCTAAGTAGAAACTTACCTTGAATTCTTCATCTTGTACATCGTAGATCTATTATCTCAGGAGCTTGTAGTTCATTCCTGGACACATGTTTCTAGTTTTAGACACCCTGTGTTTAAGTTAGAAGTTTTTCTTTACATTTTCCTGTAATGTGCTTATGTAAACAGCCACTTTTTTTTAATTATTGACTAGTTTTTCCTTTAATTGTAGAAAATATTGTTTGTTTACTAAAAACAAATGGGGGAATTGTTGTGTATGTAAACATTTCAATGGGATTATTATGTTACTCATCCTACCCTGATTGGTGATTGTGCCCTACCCTTGGGTGTGACCTGGCATTCTGCTCCCACCCTAGGGTGGTACCTGATTCTGCTCCCACCCTAGGGTGGTACCTGATTCTGATACCACCATTGGGTGGTACCTGATCCCACCATCGGGTGGTACCTGATTTTTTGAGATAAAATCAGGGTCTGTGGAAGGCGGGGGGGGGGGTTGTTTGGCTGGAATTGATGCTGAGGCTTTGGGCTTCAGTCTTGTCCATCTAATAAAGCTAATATTTTCACAAGCCTGACTGTCTGCTTACTGTTTACCCGCCACTTCTCCTCAGAAATGCTGGCTGAACAGGGTGGCAGATGCGTCCTCTAAGCTGGAGGGGAAAGACCTCATCCTCCATCTCTTCATCAGTCAACCCCATCAAGGGCTGATTTGCAACAGAACGCTACTGTCTTTTGTGTAATGACTTTGTAGCTGACCACTTTGCTCTATTGGTTAATTTTTTTTAGGAGTTTTACTGTGGACTCTTTAGGGGTTTTGACGTATGTCATCATATTGTCTTCAAATAGTGATAGTTTGAGTTTCTCTTTCCCTATTAGGATTTCTTTGATTCCCTTCTCTTGTCTGATTGATGTTGCTAGGACTTCTGAGATTATATTGAATAGGAGTGGAGAGAGTCGTCAACCTTGCCTAGTTCCTGACCTTAGTGGAAATGCTTTCAGTTTTTTGCCATTAATGATAATGTTGACTATGGGCTTTTCATAATTAGCTGTAACTTTCTTGAGAAAGGTTCCTTCTAGTCCTATTTTGTTGAGTGTTTTCAGCAGGAAAGGATGTTGAATTTTGTCAAACGCATCGATTGATATAATCATGTGGTTTTTGACTTTCTTTTGTGTTGTATGATGTTGATTGATTTGCATATGTTGAATCATCCTTGCATCCATGGGATAAAACCCAGTTGGTCATGGGGTATAATCTTTTTGATGTAGTGCTGAATTCGGTTTGCTAAAATTTTGTTGAGTATTTTTGCATCTTTGTGCATTAATAAAATTGGTCTGTAGTTTTCTTTCTTGTGGTGTCTTTGCCATCTTTGGGAATGAGTGTGATATTAGCCTCATAAAAGGAATTGGGGGAGGATTCCTGTCTTTTCAATGACTTGGAAGAGCCTGTGAATCAATGGTAGTAGTTGTCAGAATGTTTGATAGAATTCACCTGTAAAACCATCTGGATCTGGACTTTTGTTCTTGGGGTGTTTCTTAATTACTGCTGTACTTTCCTCCAAGGTGATTGGCCTATTTAGGCTTCCTAAATACTCCTTTTCCAGTCTCGGAAGATGGTATTTTTCCATAAATCTGTCAATTTATACTGGATTTTCTAGCCTAATTGAGTATAATTGTTAGTAATAAGACCTCATGATGTGTTGTAATCTCTCCTCTTTCATATGTGATCTTACATATTGGGTGTTTTCACTCTTTTTTGGTGAGTATTACCAATGATTTGTCTATCTTGTTTATTCTTTCAAAAAACCAACTCCTGGTCTCATTGATTTTCTGTAATTCTTTTTAGTTTCTATGTTGTTTATTACTGCTCTGTTTTTTTTATTTCTTGTCTTCTGGTTGTGTTTGGGTTTCATTGCTGCTGTTGTTCCAGCTCCTTAAGGTGTCCATTAAAATTGCTTATTTTGTCATTTTACTCTTCCTTGAAGAGGCTTGTATTGGTATGAGCTTCCCCCTAATTACTGCTTTTGCTGTGTCCCACATATGTGTCAAGTTTTCTCTTCATTATCATTTGTCCCAAGGAATCTTTTAATTTCTTCCTTGAGTTCCTCTTTTTTATAGCTATTGTTGAGCAGCATGTTGTTTAATCTCTAGGTGTTGAATTTTTTCCAGTGCTTCTTCTTACAATCAATTTTGACCTCTGTTGCTTAGTGATCTGATAGGGTGCTTCTAATGATCCTTACATTTGTGATTTTATACAAGATAGATTTATATCCTAAGACATGGTCTATTCTGGAGAAGGTTCCATGTGGGCTTGAGAAGAATGTTTTATTTTGCTTTCTGGGGGTAGAGGGCCCTATATAAGTCTATTTGCCCTAGATATTCTAATGTTTCATTAGGGCTCTTATTTCTTTGCTACTTTTTGTCTGGTGGATCTGTCCAGTGGTGATAGTGCAGTATTGAGATCTCCTACTACTACATTTCCTTTCATGGGTTTCTCCAGTTTTGCGAGCAATTGCCTTACATATTTTGCTGGCTCTACATTAGGTGTATAAATATTAACCAGGGTTAGTACTTCTTGATCTAGTGTTCCCTTAATCAGTAAGTAGTGACCTTCTTTGTCTCTGATCACTTTCTTGAGGTTGAATGCAATTTGGTCTGATATAAGAATGGCTGTCCCTGCTTATTTTTGTTTATCATTGGCCTGAGTAATTGATTTCCACCCTTTTATTCTAAGCCTGTGCCTATGCTGTACCTGTATGTATATTCATTGTAGGCAGCATAAATTCTTTTTATGTTTTCTAATCGAGCTTTCTGTCATTTTTCTCTTAATGAGAGAGTTTAGTTCATTAAGATTTATTGAGATTATTGACAGAGAGAACTGTTGTGCAGTTGTGTTGTGGAGATTGTTTGTTATTACAATTGGGGGTTTGGATTGTGTAATTTGTCTCTAAGTAGGTCATTCTGAATTAGTTTTATTGCTCAAATATGCAAATTCATTTTTGTTTGAGAATGTTTTTATGAATGAGACTTTTGCTGGGTTAGTGGACTCTAGGTTGGAAATTTCTTTCTTTCAGTCATTTAAATATGTCATTCCACTGTCATCTTAAATTGTTTCAAATGGGAGATCTGGTTTGATTTGTACGTTACTTCCTTTGTACATGAGGTTTTCTTTCTTCCTTATTGCTTTAGAGAAGTTCATCTTTCTCTTTGTTATAATTTTTTTTTGCAATTTCTGTATTACTATATGTCTTGGTTTTGATTATTAGGGTCTATATTACTAAGGACTCTTTTAGCCTCCTTTTCGCCTTCTTTGCATGAAAGTCCCTTTCCAGACAGTGGTAAAGTTTTGTGCTATTATTTCCCTAACTCCTTGTACTTTCCCTTTTCATATTTCCACCCCTTCTGATATACCTATGAGTCTTAGATTATTTCTTTTGTCTTTGTTGATTAAATACTAAAAATTTTATTTCAGTGCTTTACCTTTTATTTCTTTGTTGTATTCTTTGTCGATTTTTTTGCAGCTTTTCCTGAAGTTCTTCTATGTGGTTCTCCAACTGTGTGATTCTGTTCTCTCATAGCTTTTTACAGAGTTTTTTATTTTCTTTAATTCCAATTGTATGGAATTTTTCATACTCTGTAACAGTTCTTCTTTGAGTTGGTTCATTTTTTTTATATTTTATTTAAACACCTTGATTTGGTTGATTTTTTTTATCTATGGATTTTTGGTACTCACTGGCTAGTGATTCTTTCATTTCTTTTCTTTTACCATGGCATGCATTTCTTTTGCTATGGCTGCTTTTAGGTCTTCATCTATTGGGTCTGTGCATTTTGGTGGACTTGAAAACTTACAAGAATTTCTCTCTATATCTCAAGTTGTTAGTTTCTTCCTTGGTTTACCAATATTTCTTTGCATTTATTGGTTTGGCTTGGAGTGCAGTGTCTTCTGATTTTAGCGCACTTTGTGACCTGTGGTTTGGGGCTGGGGCCCTTCTCTGGACTGCAGCTCTATGTTGGTATGTTGGCTGAGGTCGCTGAGGTTTGTCCCCTCCCACGTCCTCCAGTCAAGCCTGCCCAAAACTCCCCCTTCCTGCCAGACAGTACTGTTCCGCTCCTGGCCAATATGGTAGATAGAGGGCACAGTTGAGCCTAAATCACTCAACCCCCACCGCACCTGTAAGCGAGCCTGCACTTCCTTTTTGCCCTTCTACTTCCTGGTTCCACTGACTCTCTGTCCCCCCAGGCTGCCTATATCACATTGGCGAGTTGGAGACCTGCCTTATGCTCCCTCTGCCCTCTCTCCTGGGCTGCCTATGTTATGGCAACACATCAGTGTCCCTCACATGCTCTCTCTGGCTCCACTACCTGGACTCCAGGATCATAGTTTTACCATGGAATTGAAGACTGTTCTGGGAAGGACGAGTTGCCATTTTGTTTTGGAATACAAAATAAGTCGGCCCCTTTGGCCTGGAATCCATTCGGGTACAGGGAGTCTCCTCTAGGAAGTTGTAATTTTTGAAATAACAAATGGACTCTCGCCAGCGTTCTTAGCACTGTGGTATTTGGGTCCAACTGATTTGCCAGGAAGATGGTCATATGGTCCCATTCTGCATAGGAAGTGCCACCACCCAAATCTTTTGGCAACACTGGTGGCTGGAGCACATGAATGGCTCCTTCATTTCTATGTGACTTTTAACCTAGCTAGTAGGTATCAAGTTGATTGACTCTTCCTAGTTTCCCTCAAGACTCCCCGCTCTGAAATATTTGTTGCTGAGATTGGGTATGTGTAGTTCCATGGCCATTTTTATCTTCTTCCCCTAACCTAGCCCTTCCCTGCCAATCCTACCTGAAATGAGAACTGGCATCTGCTGGCAATACTACCACCATGAAAGTAAAAATACCTGTTGCATATTTTAGCCCAACTTCTTTTTCTGTGATATGTCTCCATAACTCAGCATGTCTTGTTAGAGGAGGTTAATGTAGGCATTCATTCACTGGGTTGGTATTCAGAACAAATCTTCCTCAGAAATTACTATTCTCATTTCACAGGCTATGTCCTTGCTTCGATACCTTGGACAAAGAGTTAAAAGAGAAACTGCATGAAGTAAATATAGAATTTCAGGTAAACTATGCTACCCATTCTTCATGACACCACCTATCCCCTACTTGTCTCTTGACAAAGATTCCTAACTCTTCTATGTTACTGGGGATAGTTTTCGCTAGGCAATTCTCTAAAGGAAGGTGTAGTGCCTAAAATATTTTTCCCAATAAGTCACACACCAAGCTTGAGGGAAGGAGATGTGAGAAATTAATAAACAATCCCCACCTATTAGATCACAAGTTGAACAGGCAGCACATGCCCAGATGAGGAAATATTGTATTCACTTCCCTGTGGGTTTTGATTCCTTTAAAAGAATATAAGCTAAGTCTCACTCCTCTTAGCTCCACCCCAGTTTTTATGAACTCTCATATCTGCTTCTCTAAGAGACTGTCACCTTTATTCTAACTTCACACACTACCTTGATCATGCCTGAACTTCTACTCTCCCTCTTCAACCAGATTCAGTTCCCTTGACTCAACTCCTCACTAATTTCTTTCTTCCAATCACAAATTAATAGTGCACTAACTTAAAATCCCAAGGTGATTCTCTAGGTTCAGACCTCTTCCTTTTTTTTTGCATGGGGGCCATCTGAAGCTTAAGGATGAGCCCATTTAATTTATTTACTTCATATTCATCTCTGGCACAATACATCTAATACCTATGTAACTCTAGGTGATGGGGACATTGGAAACTAGTGCTAATATGTCTCTGCATGAATGGGGCGGCCATATTCTAAATCATTTCCTTGCTAAGTGAGAAGCAATGACACTTTGGCAATGGTTTTGAGAAATGTGAAGATTAAACTGGATGATTCTGTGTCTGTTTACTCATTGGGGGGTTACTGTAAGATTTCTCTTTCATTTAAAGACGTTTGGTATACCACAGCCCACTTCAATAATTAGGTTGTGATGGGCTGTAGTCCATGTCAGCAATATTGAAGTGATTCTTCTCCAATTTCAGAATATGCTCCAAAGATTTACCTACATTAGCGAGTATCAGCAACGTGAAGACTTTGCGGTGGTTACACAGCCTTTCCTCAAAGATGCCGATCTGCCACGGAATGAAGTATGTTACAGGTGGTTCTGGGAAGGCCTGAGTAGCCCAGGTATTTC
Organism: Suncus etruscus; assembly: GCF_024139225.1. Lineage (NCBI taxonomy): Eukaryota > Metazoa > Chordata > Mammalia > Eulipotyphla > Soricidae > Suncus > Suncus etruscus. The sequence continues at coordinate 96,423,896 of NC_064859.1, forward strand.
TTTGTTTATGATGAATGGGAGGGGTAATGGTTAATGTCATGTCACTCTGAGGAGTCTTCCAAGAGTTTGAGCTTTTGCTTCCTCATTTCTCTTCTTTTAAGGTTATCTATGGAACTTGTACAGCGTGATGACATATGTGAAGTGACATGACTGATATACCAAGAAAAGCGGCATTTACTGCTTTCCTCTCTACCTAATTTGGCCACCAATGCTTAATGAAACCCAGCTATTACCCAAAAAATGGCACTCCTCTTTTCTCTTTCTTTTCACCAAGTCCTTTGACTTGTAAAAATCTTCCTTAATTGGAAATATTTTTTTGACTAGAAAGGGTGAGTTAGAATCAAAAATACCTATCCAGGTGAACTTTGACTACTCAAGAGTCTTGGCAAAAAAAGGAAATTGGGGGAACGTCTTTATTATGGGTAAGAGCTGGATTGAATCTACAACTAGGGATGTGTCAGGGTGTGCCATGACTGAACAAATCTTCGAGGAGCACCCACAAACCTGGGCATTTGTATTCCAGCAGCTCCATTAGGTAATTGGCAGATTGAACCTGAGTCCATTTTAAATCTGAATGCCATGAGAATTAGTTTCTGATACACATTTTCAGGAAGCTATGAAATATATAGTTATAGGAGGAATTGTTCTTTGCAGAAAAATATACACAATTTCATTACAGGCAGCCTATTGATTTCCCTCACAGAAAAGAATTTCAGAAGATATGTCATTAAAAACTAATCAATTTTCCTTAGAGATTATAAGAAACAAAACAGAAAGAAACTTCTTCAAGGAAAAATGTGATGTTCATCAGAGGAGGAAAAGATGAGTGAATTACAGAAAGTGAAAGGAAGCAGTTACACATCCAAAGTTCCAGAAGTGTAACAAGTAGTAGTCTCCATTTGTAAAATTGGTGTTTGCTTTTTGGCCAAAATATATGCACATGAGGAACTCGGGGTTAAAATGACTTAAGTGTTTTGCTAGATTATTCTCAAAGGGAAAAAATTTAGGTCAGTTACCTTCATGTTCTTATCACAACCCTTTGTTATTGTTGACATTTTCCTCTCTTGAGGGTTTAGAGCCATCTCTGAATTGTTGCTTTCACGAATTAGAGTCTTCTACATTCTCATTTGGACATACAAATTTTGTTCAAACTTCTGGTTTCGACTAATTTAGGTCTAGTGATAGAGTAACATTTCTGAAGAAATTCCTGGTTTTATAACTTTCCTGAGACTCACTGTAGTAACCAACACACCCTTATCTACATAATTCACTTGGAAAAATGGAGGAAATCAGTGGTGCCCAAGCTCCTGTAACAGACTGTTAAACAATGGAAAACACTCTTCGATATATTGTCCAGAATGGTAATAATTGCTTTGCATGTATGTTCTAGGGTTCCTGATCATTCCATTGTTTTCAAAATGTTTCCAACCTCGCCAAATTGCCAAGTTTCTCCACAAGTGGAACAAGTTCAAATAGGAACTCTTGGAAAAAAGTTCAGGGCACTTACATTATGACTGTGAGGAATCACTTTGTTCATCTTGTTTTGCTTTTGCTTGTAGAATATGGAAAGTGACAATTCCTACTTCTCAGATGACTGTCAGTACTTCTCATCACTTACACAAAATGAGTTGGCTATTGCACTCTGGAATAGCATGGTAAGTGCCTACGTTTGGAGAATGACCCACATATGTAAATGCTATTTTCCACAAGAACTAACATGCTAGGTGAGAGCTCCTTCCTGTCAGAAGCTCAAAATAACTCAGGCTTTTCATGTAGATGATCTGGTGCCTCCAAGACTCCTCTCTGCAGTGATCAGACCCCCAAGTATTCACAAGAACCTAAGTTAATTTGAACCTTGTGTTATCAACGTATCCCTTCTTTGGTGGTATTTTCCAATCCCAAGTGAGAAGCATCACAGTATCTGGTTTTGATTTTACTACCTGATACTTATTTTTTCACTGTTTCTTTCTGTCATTTGTGAGCTCTCCAATGGCAGCAAACATCTGACTCTCCCCAGATTCCAGGTACTGATAGATTTTCAATTATCCATAAATCTTCAGGCTTAGAGAAGATACTTAGCAGTTCTTAGCTTTGGCTACATATTAGAGTCATCTAGGACTTCAGTACAATTACTGCTAACAAGGTCTTTTGAAAAATCTTTGATATATATAATTAATAGCCATGCATGTGTTCCCACTTCCATAACCATTACCCTCCTAGCTATATCCACTATAGAGCTCTTAAAATCTCTGCTCTTTAAAATCTGAGCTCTTAAAAATCTCTGCCTAAAAATTATCCTGGTCTCATTATTCATACCCCTAAAAGGAATCTCCCCAAATATTCTCCTACATGTTATCTCTCTATACCTTCCTATTATGAAATGACTAAGAAAATATATTTTAACAATGCACATAGAGACTTACATTCATCAACTTTATTAAACCAAGTAGATTAGGAGCCAGAGTACAATACCGTGATTAAGGTACTTATTTTGTATGGAGCTGACCTAGATTCTGTTCCACCATCACATATCAGTCCAGAAATCTAGCCAGGGGTGATCCTTGAAGACAGACCCAGGATTAATCCCTGGGCAGGAAAGGAACCAAAAAGGAAAAGAGAAGAAAGGAAAAGAAAAAATAAAGAAAAAATATTAAATGAAAAAGAGGGGCTGTACAGTAGCACAAGCTGTAGTGTGTCTGCCTTGCAAACGCTTACCAAGGACGGACTGCAGTTTGATACCCTGGCATCCCATATGGTCCCCCAAGCCAGCAGTGATTTATGAGCACATAGGTAGGAGTAACCCCTGAGTATCACCGGGTGTCACCCCAAACCAAAATAAATAAATAAATAAAATAAAAAATGAAAAAGAAAGGGGAAATAAAAACTGAAAGGACATGAAAATGAATTGTGTCTTGAGGATAATATTGGAATCAGGTGTCAAGGGAAATTCTAAATCAGGGTGTCTATTGGGCCTGTTTCCAGTGCTGGTTCCATATGTTCTCATTCCCTTTATCACTAATTCTCAGCAGATCTTCAAAAATAGAATTTGTGGCCCCCATTTTGTTAGCTTTTATTTAAAAATTATATATGATGTGTTTTATTTTATTCAGGACACAATAAGGGAAGTAAGGCACTTTTTTTGCGGCAACAATGTCTGAGATCCTGATTCAAATTCCCAGCACTTGGAGGAGCCCTTTGAGCACAGCTTGGAGTATTTCCTGATCACAGAGCCAAAAATTGGCGCTAAGCACTGCAGAGTGGCTCTAACAACTACACACCCAAGAAAATTGCTCAAAATATCACAATCAGGGACTGAACCTCTCTTAAATAATGGGACTATTAACTCAATGAGGTCCTAAGGTAATAGACTATAAAATGCCCCTTTCAGACTGTTGTGTAGGACTTCAAAACCATGTTGAAAGCTACCACATTCCTCTGAAAAAAATATAATTAGACTGATTCATATCCCTAACTTTTAAATTTCCAAAGAAAATTATTCCTGAAGATGAAAATCCAGGCTCTTTGACATAGCACAAGACCATGTGACTTAATCCCATTAACATGGGAACCAGGTGTGAGTTTTCCCAATAACCACATCAGATCATAACCTGGTTTTTTTAATGTTGGCAATTATCTTAGGTATAAGGTTATGCCTTGTTTGATTGCATTTCCTTGATGATAGTGATATAAATTCCATTTTTATACTCATAATCTTTTCTTTAGGGGGGCACCTGTCCCTGCTCAGGGTCACTTCTTACTCTACACTCAGAAATCTCTCCTAGGTGGCTCAGGGGATCACATAGGATGCTGGGGATTGAACTAGGATTTGTCCTGGGTAGGCCTTGTTTAATGCAAATGCCCTACCACTGAACTATCGCTCTGTCCATTAAACCTATAGTCGTAAATTTACCATCTGTAGTCTTCTTAAAGGAAAAATCTATTCATCTCCTCTCCCAGCCCCCAACTCACCCACTCACCCACCAATCTATCTTTTTATTTCGTGTACACATCTAGCATTGGTCAGCACTATTCCTGGCTCTACAGACTCAGGAATCAATTCTAGCAAGGATTAGATGACAGATATATGGAGTTTGGGGATCAAATCTGAGATCCATACTAACTTTCTTTGATCCCTATTCACAAATTTTTAAATATCATAGTTTATTTTATTTCTAAGCTTTACAATGACTTTATATATCTTGATTATAAATCCTTTGTGAGAGTAATGGTGGCAAAATATTTTTCCCAGTAGATGAGGAGTCTGTATTTTTTTTTGGGGGGGGCACACCCACTTGATTCTCAGGGGTTACACCTGGCTAAGCACTCAGAAAATGTCCCTGGCTTGTTGGGATCATATGGGACGCCGAGGGATCAAACCGTGGTCCTTCTTTGGCTAGTGCTTGCAAGGCAGACACCTTACCTCTAGCGCCACCTCACCAGCCTCAGTATTTTTAAGTTATTACTTTTACAATAATGAAACCTCTTATTTTGTGTAGTACCATTTGTTTATTTAAAAATCTAGGTTGCTTTATATATGTATAGCTACCCAGTCTTTTTTTTGTTATCCCATAGAATTGTTCTCAGCATGAACTTTGAATCTTTTTTTACCCTGACTATTCAGTTGTGTCTCTTGTAGTTAGAAAGTTGGGTTGAGCTGTATGATCGATACATATATCTGGGTTTCTTGATTTCTGACTCCAGGCCATAAATGTTAATAAATTGCTAAGACTAATTTGGGAATTTATTACTATCATTTGTACTGCCGTCTCTTGTAAGTTTTGTAATGGACATTTCTGTTTTTGCTCATTTTGATTTTTGTGAGGTTCACCACATTTCTTTCTCTTTTCTCCTAGCTTTGGCACATACCAATTCAAGAATTAAATTGTTTTTGTTGTTTTTTGTCCACATAACTAGTACTCAGAGGTTACTCCTGGCATTTCACTCCAAAATTATTTCTAGTTGGCTGAGGGAATCAAATGGAATGCTGGCTATTGAACTGGGTTGGGTACATGCAGGCAAAAGCTCTACCTGCTCTACTATCATTCCAGGCCCCAAGCATTGAGATTTTTATTGTTCAATTTTGACATCGGTTGCATTTTAAAATAGAGTTGATGTTTTAAGGGGCTTTCCCCCTTATGAGTTCAGATAACTGGGTGTTTTTTAAGTAACTGGACTTTGACAATGTGACTGAGATGATGAACAAAATGAAGGCACATTATAAAACCACTGTATCAGCCAACTGGAAATGTTAGAACTAATGGCAGTGCCTGTATAGGGTATGAGTTGAAAGGAATGGCAAATAAATCACAAGATATATCAGATAAAGATACTTCTCAGGTCAAGGAATAAGTAGAATTGAGAGTCTGATGGGCTCATTGCACCCTCAGGATCGCTTTCCACTGCACCAGTTGATTGAATAGATTCAGAACACTGTGACCAAATAGCTTGTCCTATAGCTTCTATTTATTTTTACTAGAGATCTAATAATAATGAGTTTTTCTTCTGTAACTCTAATGAAGTATTGGTGAAGCTATCTTAAATATGTGTGTCATCTTATGTTTACCCGTGCCTTGTTTCATTCTATCCTTGGATCTCAAACAACTCACTAGGGAATTGTAAAACACTGACCATGATTTGGGTTGGCTCATTTGTTTGCCCTGCTCCATACAGCTCGCTATCTGCAGATCTGTAACTTAGCTGATGTGCCCACCCTGAAGAACCAGGCAACCTTTCCTCCTCTAGTGTCACCAAAAAATAGATGAAAAATTCCCTGCAACTGAAAAAGAAAGATCATGGGCCAGGAGTGGTTACTTGCTGGCAGAGAAAATTTCCCTGACATCCTGGGGAGAGGAAGAGGACCAGGAGTTGGTTTGTTCAAGATATACATTGAGTATTATAATATGTATGAGAGGTGTCTGGAGCAATAGCGGGGAGAAGGGAGTTTGTCTTGCACATAGCCAAACTGGGACAATTCCTGTTATCCCAAATGGTCTCATGAGACTGCCGAGAGTGATTTCTAAGCACAGAGCTAGAAGTATCCCCTGAACGCTGCCAGGTATGGCTCTCAAACAATAAATAAATAGTACCTCAGAATTCAGAGTGGATTCTGCAGACCAGTGAATTCTGCGAATTTCAGCAAATCAACCCTCAGTCGTGGCCATCTCCCAGGGATTGCCTACAAATTTATATCCTTGGAAATGAGGATGGGCTGCAACTTTTGAATAATTATCTGAATGTTATGGGATCTCTTCGAACTTCAATTGTACCAAGAAATATTTTAAGAAAACCACAAGCATCATTGAGTCTGAATGTAGTTGCTTCTTCAGGCAAAACACACTACCTGGGGATCAAGCTTGAACTGCCAGGCCCTGTGTTATTTGGAATGGTACCTTCACCTTTTGAGAGTCCAAAATTAAAAAAAGAGGAAAACATGAAACAGTTTATGAAGAAGCTACACATTCATGAAAATAACAACCCAAATGTCAGGAAAATATTATAATAATAAGTTTTCAGAGTTTTCATGAAATGCAATACTAACCACATTATAAGGACACAGTACCTTTAAGTATTACTGCTATAGAACATTGAAAATACAAGGGCTGTGGCACTGTATAAAAATTAAAATGCAGAGGGAGGGAAATGCATGGAACATGTTTAAGTCCTGGAATTCTACATATTCATTGAGGCCTTTGATAAGACAATATACCTAGGCGGTCTTTCTGGGTGAATCTGCAGCACAGACTTCAGTTTCCACATCATACACACCAGGTACTGACCTGTCACTCTGTAAGGTAGGAAAGAGGTTCAGTTCCAACTCAGGGTGCTGTTCATGCCCTGACTGCTGTTTTTAATCCATGCTTGCAAAGACATAAAATGGTGTGATTCTGCCCATGGATAGATCTATCTCAGTTCTAAAGAGAGTTCTTATGTCCTTTCTCTCCCTACAGCTAGAACCTGTGAGTTGGAAGTCCACAAGTCATAACTTCAAATACAATCGAGCAAAGCTCAAGTGCCCTTCTGTTGTGAGTAAACATCCTACCTGGATAATGAGACAGATACTTGACGTTTACAGAGAGGTTGTCACCTTCAGGAACCCTTATATGATAGCCTTTCAGTCAGTCCCTTTCTAACATTCGTCTCCTCATTGCAATGGCACTTCTCAGAATCACAGAGTTAGGTGCAGCAGGAGTGAGGGAAGCCAAAAAACTTGACACTCGGGATGTGGAGACAGGACTTTATGGAAACACTCAGATAGTCCTGAGCAGAATCAGGCAAGAGTAGACAGAAGTGAGACAAGAGGAGAAGAAATTTAAGTCATAAAGGTCCACTGTCTTTCTGCAGGACTCTTTGTTCCTGAGGTAATTTAGGGACATTGAACCTCTCTTCCTACAGCCATGGGATAGGGAAACCCCAGGTCAAGCAGCCTACTATGCATTAAGATGAGTAAAGCATGATAGACACAGGATGTGTTTGGGATTGGTGGCTCTTTTACCTTTCACTCCCATTTGTTCAAGGCACTACTGAGCATTACTTGGGCCTCTGACAAAGTCATTAATTAGTTTCCTCACCCACATCCCTCTTCTTACATCCATTCATAGCGGCCATATCTGACATAGCTTATCTGGAAGTTGCTCTAAAAATGCTTAAATCCTTCCTAGTCAGGTCCCTACTACCTGTTAAATAGTCCCAAGGAAAGCTCATCTTTCTGTCAAGAGACAGACCATGTATGTAGAATTAAATAATTAGCGATGGTTGCTGGATGGAGAAGGACCTTTATTCTTAGTCCATGGCCACATGGCTTCATCCCTCATCAACCAGCGGGTCTGGGGTCCAGGAAAGCGACGGGTATTGAACTCACTTACAGGCAGGCTTCAGGAAGCATCAACTTTATTCATACCCTGTCCATCACAGGTGTGGCCTATATCCAAAACCTTTTAAGCATTCAGCCATTCTTAGCTAGCCCTGCATCTTAACTCCTTTCAGCCATCTTCCCTTTGACCTCCATGCTGGCAAAAGACCAAAAGGCTAATCCTCTCTGGTCAAAACCTTATCTACCCTTTCCAAGACCCCTCCCAGGAAATGGGCGGGGTCTTGCAGGTAAGGTCAAGTTACCTAGGAAGAATGGGGGTATGAGGCTTCACATGTACTTTAGATAGACCCTGTGCTCTTATAACACTTCTATCTCTTCTTCCTGGGACTCATTCTCTGTCTTTAACCTATGTTAAGTTTACCTCTTGAGTTCAGTGTGACCATCTCTAAGCAAACATTCCCATGCTATCTATGCATTTCCCTCCTTGGTTTCTCTTATCTGGCCCCTCACCTCTGACTCAGTTACCTCCTATGTAATGTGACTTTTTCTGACAGGGAGAGTAGAGTGAGGCATCATAGCTACTAGCATGTGACTCCACCCAGCAGGAAAGCCCACTGTTCCCAGTGAAAGAAAAGCAGAAAGTGAAACAAGGGGGAAATATTTAGGCATACAGGTCCACATGTCTTTCTGCAGGAATTTCTGGTTTGAGTCTGTAATTGGTATGCCAACTCTGTCCCCTGGTACTCCAATGATGGCTAGGAAGGGAGTTAAGTGTGTATAAGCTAGGTAAGGCATGAAAATGTTTAGCGGAGTGTACCATATTTTGATGGTGACTGAAATCGACATAGTGGGTATATAAATGGTTTTCAGTGGAGCTAACCTCTGTCTCTTACTTCCTATACAGGATAGACCCTACTTTTTTACTGTAAAAAACAGTGGTGGCCCCTTGCTCTTCTGGATCCTGATTGGATTGCTTGCTTTTATGACTCTCATAATGCTTATCATCTTTATATTATTGTATAGCAGAGGTTCTTCTAAGACCAAGAAGAAAAAGAAGGCAGAGCCTGAAGAAGAAAAAATTCCTGAGGCGCAAGATGACTAGTTTTTAGAGCTGGGCCATTTGGCCCCTAGGCCTATGTGAAAGTATCTGCTCCTACCTCCAGTTTTATTTTTCACTAGTCCTCTACATCAGTTAGCCACCTCTGACCATTTGACAGAGTCTGGAATTCCAAAATTGGTGACAATATAAACCCATGGGGTAGTCACTATGTCTTGGGGCCTAGGGTCTATGAATGTTGGCTTGGCAAATTTGAATAAAGCCCCATGTTTTATTATCTTGATTGGTCCATTTTGAAGTTTTCATTCTCTTTGTTGCATTACCCTAGTTTGATTTTGGGTGTAAGGGGACTTGAACACCCTGGAGGTCCTCAAGAGTTACTCTGCTCTGTGCTCAGAACCCACTCCTGGCAGGCTGGGAGATCATATGGAATGCTTTGAATTGAACTTAGGTTGGTATAATACAAAGAAAATGCCACGTCCTCTGTGCTATCACTCTAGCCACAACTATAAAATTCTTCCCTTTCCTACCTTAACCTGAGACACCTGAGGATGTTGAAGAAGTTCAGAATGTCTGCTAAATGTCATGTTCGAAGAATACTACTATGCAATTATTAACTTCCCCCCATAAATATATTAACTGAAGTAGATGATTCCAAATCTTTGGCAAGAATTTAACACAGAAAATAAATTTGTATATTTCAGTGGACAAACCACAAAGTTGGCAAATAAGCAGAATACAGTTTTCATTAAGAAAAATTTCCCCAAACTTAAATGGCAATGTCTTATCTATATCATTATTTAATAAGCCCATGTAGGAAACTTCTTGTCTAAAATGCACCTGTGTTTGGCCTTGCTATTTGAGGCTAAAATAGAACTCAGATGTTAAGAAGCTAGGTGGGCCTCAGTACTATTTAGTGAAAGTCTGAGGTGAACTTCTTTAAGTGGCCACTTAAAATCATGCCTGAGAAATAGATATCCAGTCTTAATAGCCCCTAGTCAGGCAATTCTCACTCCTGCCTCCCTTATGTAGTCCCAAATAGATAGCTGGCATCTCACCCATGCACTCATATCTGTGACCAGAGATTAAGAACTAGGGAATGGGAGAGCTTGGTGATAGTCTTAGAGAGCATGAGAAAGAGGTCCCAGAAGGTTCACATGGGACACAGGTGACAGTTCCAATTTCCTATTACTGATCAGGAACAGGTACACTGGATAGAGAATGGCATAGGAACAAGACCTGATTCTCATAAATTAAAGGAGTGCAGACTGTCAGGGTTAGAAGTAAGGATAACTTGCTCTGTCATCCAAGGTCAGAACAAGTGATGTCCTGCATTGGTAAAAGGACATTGGGAAGGGTCCTTTTTCTCTAAAAAAGAAATTCATGAGTGACAAACAGTGAAGTATAAGTTAAGTGAAAAATACAACTAAGTAAGGAGAGAGGTAAGGTAACATCCATGCTCAAGGGTCAACACAGGCCTCTTCCAGGGGTCTCAAACTAGCGGCCCACGGGCAATTTGCAGCCCTCCATACAACATTTTGTTGGCCCTGCCCTAGAGGAATCTTTTTTGTTTTGTTTTGTTTTAGTTGTTTGGGTCACACACCCCAAATTTTAAGGTTTACTACTGACTTTGCACTCAAGGGTCACCCCGACTTTGCCTCCTGCGGCCCCCAGGTAATTTGAGTTTGAGACCCCTGCTATATTGCAAAGTGCTTCAATTTCCCTTTACCTACTATTCCATCTGTCCCATTGACCTAACACACATATTATCCTCAAGGGCCTGAGTAATAATTGAAACATTCCTAATGCTTTAGAATTTTATAAATAGAATTTTTTATTTTTAAATTTTTATTGAGACCATTTTTTGTCCCCCAATTCACAATACAGACCAGGCAAAGAGCCTGGGTTGAGGTGTATATGGTGTGTATATACTCTACCTCCTCTTTCTATACAGTCAGTGTAAAGAACATAGACTATGGTAAGAATTGGGAGGACTTATTTGTTCTTTTCTTTCTTTTTGATTTTTAATATATATGTAATACAATATATACAATATATTATATATTATACTATGTTATATATAATATATATAATCCTTCACCAGTGTTCCACAATTATATCTCAGGCATATATTGACAGTGAATTAGGGCCATTCCCATCACCAGTGTGGACCTATCTCCGCCATAGTTCCCAGCATGCATCCCATACCCTCACTCTTAGCTCCCTGACTACTGTTGTAACAGCTCTAATTTGTGGCTAGCTGTTATAGTTTGGTTCTCTGGATTTTATTGCTGTTGAATGATACTTCTTCCCAAATTCCGTATGCTAATATCATCTGCATGGTCAGACTCACCAACAGCTGGGAGGGGTCTGTTGTTGGGAATAAAGCTGTTGCCTTTTGGGAAGGAGGAGGAGGAAAGGTAGTACGGGATCATGGAGTGTAGCAGGAAATAGGCTGCACAAAAATCTTAACATAGAAGCCAAGTGAAAAAATGCACATGGTGGGTAGGGCTATGTAATAAAGCTGGCTGTCTCCTATGAAACTTCATTTGACTGTGAATCTCTCCACTGTTATCCTGCAACCTTCAGACCCACCGGCCAAGAGGATACAGGCACCATGCTGAGAAAGGCCTCTCCCTAATATTAGGATTCTATATTTTATATTAACACAACAGTTGAATTTGTCTTGCATATTTAATTCTAACCATTTATTCCCCCACTCATGTATCCCTCCATTTGTAGGAAGACAGAAATATGAGGCAGAACAAGTTCTAATGTTTTATGAAAAAGGAGCGAGCCCCTATTGAGAAGATATAAATAAAATTTAAATAAGATAATAAAGGGTGGCAGATGTGGCAAGTTTTTTATTTTACTTTGTTTATTTTTTGCATAGGCAATGTAAACGTTGGGGAAATTAGAATGGAAATTCCCTTTCCCTAAGAGATGTACGGTGTCTTCACATATGAAGCATAGAATATGGGTATTACTTAAAAAAACTGGACACTTAGCTCCCATATGATCCAGCAATACCACTCCTAGGGATATACCCTAGGAATATACAATACATTAATTCCCTCTGCACTCCTATATTATAGCAACACTATTTAAGTTATCCAAAATCTGGGAAAAAAAAACCCAGATGCCCAACAACAGATGTGTTGTTAAAGAACCACAGGTACATCTGCAACTTTCGTGGGAGTCCCCCGACCCGCGGGGGTGTGGAGATGAAAGTTGCTAGTTATTAGTGGGTTCACTCGAGCAGAACCGACCTGTAAAGAAGAACTAGAGAGATTAGTAAAAGAAGCCTTCAAGACAACACATGCTGTTCAAAAAGGGAAGTTTATTGTTGGGGGATCAGCTTTTAAGGGCTGAAACACGTCAGGGGTGTTACAAATTTTACACCAATCACAGTTACAAGCATTCATTAGCATAAACTGGGGCAGGTAGTAGGGAGGGGCAAAGAGGTAGACCTGAGCACGTTTTACTAAAAGGCATAAGATTCAAACAAAGTTCTTAATAATGTTTGCTAACACAAAGGCAAACTCTATATTTTTCTTTCTGGCTGGATATATTGGGCTGCTCTGAATTACTTTATTTTTGTCTATTTCCTTTGTTCTCAAGGCATGGGCCTTTTGGTCACGTGGGTGACCAGATTAGGAATTACTGAGGTGTCCTATGTCCCAGGTTTCATCAGCTAGGCTCCCCACAGTTCCCCCTTTACTGTAATAATAAAAGAAGAAGAGCAAAGTGGGTGGAGTCACCTGTCTTAGGTTATTTGGTGGGCTTCCAGTTCTGGACATGGCAACAAGAGACCAAATTAAAAGTTTTTGCGCGCAAAATATTAGGAATGCCATGTTTGCACCCAGACACTGGCACCAAACTATTCCCCGTCATGGGCATCTCCACAGCCAGGAGCAGAGCAAGCAGGGGCGTTTAGCCAGATACTCAAAACTCCTTAAAGCTCAGAGGTATATCCAAGGCTTCAAGTTCTTCGGGGTGCATTTAGGAGAGCCACTGATATTGGACCTATACTGAACATTAGGGCAATCTCAGTAACCGGATTTTTAACAAACTTGTGAGGCGACAGAATGCCTTGGGGCCAAAGGAAAAATTAGCAAAAAGCCAATGAAAGGACCGAATTAGGTAGCAGCTTAGACAGCCAGGATGAGGTAGAGGACCAATTTTTATATCAGGACTCATCTTAATCCCTCTGTCTATTTCTATCCTCTAAACTTTCCTCCACAAGTCCAATGCTATCTCTAGCTAAGCCAAGTTTATTTTAAAAAGCAACATTTTATTCTAAGGATGACACAAATTTCCCCCTCCCTCAAAAAAGGTTAATTTTAAACCACGGCAGTTTTTCTGCTCTAATACTGCTAGGGATTGAACAGTTAAGTAGTGTAAACTTTTTCTAAGTTTGTAAACATTTTTAACAACAGTTATGAGGCATTAACAGATTTTAGAGTATGAACCAATGAATAAATTTTTGTGCTTACACCAGTAACACCCAGGCCTTTCAATAAGGCTGGGGTGGAGGCAATGTTTGTTTTTATACTGCAGCGGGAGAGAGACAAAGTTATATTTAAGAGATAATAAGGCAATTTTTGATTTAACAGTCAATTTAGGCATTAAAACAACCAAAACACAGTAGTTCTAGGACTAAAGAAACAAATGTAAAACAATGGGGGAGATAAACCAGTGAAAACAGGCAAGAAACGAATTGGGGGCAATTATGAACTGAAAGGAGAAATTAACGACAAGAATTTGATTAAATTTTAAATAGGGGGAATCATATTGGGTACCAAGGGGCAAAGTTCAAGTTCCACCACTAGTTTTAAAGTTAAGCCACGTTCTTGAAGCTTCATACCGCATCGCAGAAGGTTGGTGTCATTGGTGAAGTAAGGCAGGTTAAGGCAGCAATTTAGGCCGGTGAGGTGGGTGAATAGCAGGTACCGAAGGCGTTTGGGCGGAGGTGTTGATTATGACAAGGATGAGCTGAGAAGAGGAGGGGGGTTCGGAGGACAGCATGGGCTGGAAGGGTGGGGAAGCAGGCAGAGTTCTGAAGAGCTTCGGCGCCATAAAAGGGGAAGGGAAGGAACCAGAGGTGTTGTCAACGTCTTGCAAGGGAGAGTCAAGTGTAGCAAACAAATTAATGAAGCCTTGGTGCGAAGGGGGTGGTTGGCGGCAGTGGGCATTAAGGACAGCCAGGCAGAGTACCAAATTCAGCATTGTTAAAGGTGGAGTTAGTCAGAAACAGGTTCGCAGGAATTGCAGCTAGCAGGTGGGGTGGCAGGCTTTTTTGAAGTGAATGAGGACAGGACTGCAGGAAGCTGTAGGAGGTCTATAAGAAAACAACTTGGCAGGAGGTAAAATGATTATTTTTGAATGCCACAGGAATGCCTTCTGACTTTTGCCAGACTTTAGCCTTAAAAAATTTTATAATTAATGATAGCCAATTGTTCAAAAACATTTAACCTGAACTTAAATGATTTTTTTTTAAACTTATTAGTTATATTTTAAAGCTAGATGCTATTTTTTTTTTTTTTTGCTACAAATTTATATTTTATAGGCCTTAAATTACATATAGCAGGAAAGTTGGGGATTGTAAAGTTCAGAAATTTTTCAGGGAAAAGTTATTTCGGATGGCCATTGAAAAATTTTGGATTTTACCATTCCCCACACTTTCTGCCATGCTGTTAGGACAAAGCTAGCTTAGCACAGGATTTTTTAGCAGGATTTTACAGTTAGTTAGATGACCAGACTAAGCCAGATAAAAAAATTAATTGAAATTTTAAAAATGGATAAGACTTTAAAAATTGTATTATTATGAAATGCAAAAATAACAAATAGACAAAACAAACAACACGAAACACAACATTGTGGCCACTTTCACACATAACACACACACATGAACAGACAAGAGGATTTATTTAAAACTTGCATTAGAAAAATTGACAAGCGCTTTTAAATATTTAGCCGGCATGTTTGTAAAAAAATTTTTTAATGTAGCTGGAGTGGAACTTTGCTGAAAATAAATTTTAAGGTTTAGCTTTAACACAAAACATTTTTAAAACAATTCTAATTTGAAATTTAAAACATGAAGTAAAATGTTAGCAATTAAAAAAAAATTTTGTTAAGTGAAATGGTTAGGGGAGCACTGAAGAAGGAGTTTCCACTGTGAAGTATGATATTATTTGCTGAAAATGAACAGGTTTGTTATAAATTGGTTTCACAGTAGAATAGTAAGACAGCTGTAATAAAGTGTTAAAATTTTTATGATTAAACACGAGAGCATGAACTATGATTATTAAAGGTATAAAAAACTGACCTTAAAAAATAACTGTTTTTACTTTGAAGACTTTAAGTGAATAATTTGTAAAAAATATTAGATACCAAATTAATAAAATGTTTAGACATTATAAAATATAGTTAAAGACATTTGATGCATTTTTACACCTAGAACTTAAGACCAAAATTATATTTGATACTAGTTAATTTGCTTTTATAATATTACTTATAAAATTAAATATATATATATTTTTATTAATACTAGATTTTTTTACTTTGACACAAATGTACAGATTTGTATAATGTGCTGACCTTTTGAATACACTTAAAAGGATAGTTGTTGTAATGCAAAGGTAAAGAACAATTTCTTAGCACAAAATTAAAACTAAGGGTATTATGAAGCACACCTGGGTGTTAACTGCAATAAAATTAACTATATTATTTAAAAAGGTTAACCACATTATTTTTAACATTTTTTTTAAATACCTTAAGAATTAAAATAAATTTTCTAATAGAAATATAAAAAGACTCAGATTTTAATACCTGTGTGTACATTTAAATTTTTAAAACACCAAAAGGTTTTATGAATGGGGCGCTCTGGGGAGCTTTGGATCTGGGGCTGCTGCCTCGACATTCTCAGCCGGAGGGGCTGTGGGAGCTCCAGCAGCGAGCTAGAGCTAGCGGGGGGAGGGGTGTCCGCCCTGCTAGCTGATTGCTAAAACGGCAGCTGGCCAGGAAGGCAGGGGGGGAGAGCAAGGTTGTTGCCGAGTCTGCCTCCGGGGAGCTGAGGCGACAGCTCGAAGGGAGGGGTAAACGCTGGTAGAGAGAGAGCACATTTCTTTGAGTTTCCTTTGGAGAGATTGGGAGCCGGCACTGGAGGCCATTATTAAGTTTTCCCGAGCATTTTTCACAATCTGCAAGCTCTTAGGGTTAAGATTTGAGTTAACAATAATGCTTTTGAGCAGATCCAAAAATTTTAACAAGTTTCTTTAACTTTTAACCTTCCTACTTCTTAGTTCCTCTTGTATATAATAATTTTCGCCCCTTTACTCGGGCTGGTCCCCATTTTTACTCTGGGACTGTAATGGGGTGGCGGTTTTTACCTAGGCATTAGACTAACTAAATTACGTTGCTTTAATTTATTTTACCTGACGTAATTCAGCTTCGGACTCGTCGCACTCTGCCACCCGATCAGATTCTGTAACTCGAGCCCCACGTTGGGCGCCACTCTGCAACTTTCGTGGGAGTCCCCCGACCCGCGGGGGTGTGGAGATGAAAGTTGCTAGTTATTAGTGGGTTCACTCGAGCAGAACCGACCTGTAAAGAAGAACTAGAGAGATTAGTAAAAGAAGCCTTCAAGACAACACATGCTGTTCAAAAAGGGAAGTTTATTGTTGGGGGATCAGCTTTTAAGGGCTGAAACACGTCAGGGGTGTTACAAATTTTACACCAATCACAGTTACAAGCATTCATTAGCATAAACTGGGGCAGGTAGTAGGGAGGGGCAAAGAGGTAGACCTGAGCACGTTTTACTAAAAGGCATAAGATTCAAACAAAGTTCTTAATAATGTTTGCTAACACAAAGGCAAACTCTATATTTTTCTTTCTGGCTGGATATATTGGGCTGCTCTGAATTACTTTATTTTTGTCTATTTCCTTTGTTCTCAAGGCATGGGCCTTTTGGTCACGTGGGTGACCAGATTAGGAATTACTGAGGTGTCCTATGTCCCAGGTTTCATCAGCTAGGCTCCCCACATACATCTACACAATAGAATTCTATACAGCTTTAGAAGACATGATGCCATGAAAACTGCCTATACATGGGTGGATTTGGAGACTCTTACATTAAGTTAAATAACTCAGAGGGAGAAAGATAAGCACAGAATAGTTTCACTCATATGTGATTTTAAGAACAAAAAAATAGCCCAAATTAAAGATTTTTTAAAATTTTTTAATTGTTGCTTTTTTTCTTTGCCGTTTTCCCCCTGTGGTTTAATTCATCTTTATTTCAGGAAAGTGATTAGTGTTTGGTTGCTGTCTTTATTGCTATGGTGCTGTTTAGGTTTCTTGTTTGTTTTTGTTCTGTCTTTTTGTTTTGTTTTGTTTTTGGGGGGTGGGTTGATTTATCTTTTATTATTTTTATGTTTTCCTTTCTTTTTCCCTTTTCTTAAATTCCTCCCATTTTTGGCTTCTTTGAATTTTTGCCCCCCCCCCCGTTTTTTCTTTTTTCTTTCTTTTTTTTCTTACCTTCAAACAGAATCACATAACTTGAACCATCTTGTTCTGCCTCACAAATTGAGAGGGGAATTAATGGAGGCTACCAAGGCCAGTCGTATAAACATTGAGTAGAAATAAAAAAACGTTCAGTCTTGAACACCAAATCTAAAGCCAACTACAATAGAATCGATACCCAATCTACAACAGGCTACACACAGAAGGGACTACTTATAAGCGCAACCCAGGGGGTGAAGGAGGGGCGATATGGTATGCATGCTGGGAACAGGAGTGGAGAGAGGACAACATTGGTAGTGGGAATGCCCCTGATTCAATGTCACTATGTACCAAAAAAGTTATTGTGAAAGATTTGTAATCCACTTTGGTCAAAATAAAAATTAGATGAGGGATCGTAGGACCAGCCCATGACAACAAGCTTATCACAAAGAGTTGTAAGTGCAGTTAGAAAAATAAGTACAGGGGCCGGAGGGATAGCATGGAGGTAAGGCGTTTGCCTTTCATGCAGGGGGTCATCGGTTTGAATCCCGGCGTCCCATATGGTCCCCCGTGCCTGCCAGGAGCAATTTCTGAGCATGGAGCCAGGAATAACCCCTGAGCACTGCTGGGTGTGACCCCAAAAAAAAAGAAAAATAAGTACACTTACAGGTACTGTGACAATGATAGAGAAATACAATGGCTGTCTTGAAGTCAGGCAGGGGATATTGTCACCATTATGCTTAAATAAAGAAATTTAAAAACAAAGAAAATATAGACATTTCCTTTTAAGTTCTTTAAGATAATATGAGGGAGGATAAAATCCAAGGCACATTTTCATCATGCACTGTGGTCTTGTGGAGTCTGAGAAATAGTTTGTCAGGAAACAGGTAGTGTCCTCAAGCTGGGAGTCCCTCTGGAACCAAATCCATTAGCAAGCAATAGACCACAGTGAGGGGAGGTTAGAGGAAAGGGGCTGCTTAGAACAAATCAGCAGGAACAGTAGTTTCAGTTTATTGCTGTAGCGAGAGAAGGTCCTGGTTCCTGAGGAGTTAAGAACTGAGGGTAAAGAGGGTTAAATAGGGAGAGAGAATGGATAGGGATTGAGGGGGTGTGGGAATCAAAAGGGTATTGTAAGGTAGTGAACAGGGGAGGGGAAGGAGGTATAATATATAACTGGGACTATATACAATATAGGCAAGGATTATGTATAATACAAGTTAGACAGACATAGAGAAGTCCACCACATACATGCTCACACTGACATATAGACAGACATTGGCAATCTAGATTGTAGTCAGAGAACTGAATTTTATGAGATGTATCGGAGCTTAAAAAATGGTGCCGACACCATGGGGGGCTACAATTTCTAGGCACTTTATCAATGGTGGTGACACACTTTGCTAAATAGAGCTTTCAAGGTTAGAGTGTGCATGGAGCATTTTAGAATAAACATAATTTTCACATCTAGAGTATTAAGCAATGTGGTAATTATAACTATAAGATGTGTCTACCCCATGTAGTATCAACTACTATGTCTTGTGCATACAGTTTTCTTTCCTGAAAGAAAAGGCATGGACATTATGATATAATAGTAGGGTAGCTTGAATTGAAAAGAAAAAAAGATAATGATAATTTACAAAATATACTCAATGAACAGGGCTTGTAACAAAAGCCTATGGTGTGCAATTGCCTATTCTAGTGGTATCTATAGACATAAGCAATAGATCATAATAGCAGATGTAATCAAACCAAAATGGATAAACAAGAGTATTTTGTCAAGACATTATTTGTGGGGCACTCTATTTGGCATCTAATATGATAGAGCACTGAAATGTAAAATTGGGGAGACCAACCTATATCTCCAAGAACACTGTAGATGAAAAGTTAAAGAGTTATTTTATACATAATAAATCAAGGAACTAAAACATACTGATAGTGAGCACTGCAGTGGAAGTCTCCGGCTTTCATTCTTGCATTCTGCACCTGTTACGCTGGATAATAACATTAGAATGTTGTTATATATCTGTAGTGATAGGTTAATTGAACACCACTTCAATCTAAACAGCTGTTTTTATTGTTGCAAATTTCTTTGTAGTATAAAAGAAAGAAAAGGCTTTGTGTTTCTCCTCTTCCACTTGATTTGTTTCCTTATTTCTATACCCTAGCACCTATGATGTTTAGAGTATCTAACATTTAGAGCATTTTGTGGTGTTATTCTAAATACCACATATATGTGATATCATTTTGTATGTATTATCCTTCTTCTGGATTACTTCATTTAACATGCTATCTTCTAGTTCCATCCATGTTGCTGAAGATTGCATGACTGCATCACTTCTTACCGCTATGTACTATTCCATTGTATATATGTACCCCATATTCATGATTAACTCATCTGTTTGTTATAAGACTTCAAGGTTTATTTCAGTCTTAGTTATTATACTGAGTGCTGCAATAAATAGTGGTGTGCATAAACACTTTGGATAAATGTTTTGCTATCCTGTTCAGCCAGCAGTTCTGAGGTGAAGCTGTGTGTAAACAGCTAGCAGACAGTCAGGCTTGTGAAAATAATAGCTTTATTCAGTGGACAAGACTGAAGCCCAAAGCCTCAGCATCAGTTCTAGCCAAAAAGCCCCTCGCCTTCCACAGACCCTTGTTTTTCCCCCAGAATCAGGTACCACCCAATGGTGGGAGCAGAATCAGGTACCACCCTAGCATGGGAGCAGAATGCCAGGTCACACCCTAGGGTAGGGTGTTGGTATACATATCTGAGACCCTGGATTTGGGTGTAGCTACCTAAGACCCACCCATTTTTGGGAGGGGTCTTGGGAACCAGATATTAGGTGTAACCTTACCTGCAAAACCCGGCCCATTTCTGGGA
The DNA here is from genome assembly GCF_024139225.1 of Suncus etruscus. NCBI lineage: Eukaryota > Metazoa > Chordata > Mammalia > Eulipotyphla > Soricidae > Suncus > Suncus etruscus. Next base: position 96,444,143 of record NC_064859.1, read on the forward strand.
GGGGTCTTGGAATAGGTAGATAACCCTGGAGCCAGGGAATTAGTGGGTCTGCCCTGCTGCGCTCCCTGGCTTTAGGTTCTTTGCCTCTTTTGGTCTTTGACCAGGATGGAGGCCAAAAGAAGATGGCTGAATTATAAGATGCAGGGCTAAGAATGGCCGAATGCTTGAAAGGTTATGAGATAGGCCACACACCTGTGGTGGTCAGGGCATGCATAAAAATGATGCTTCCTAATGCCTGCCTGTGAGTGAGTCTTGATTACTCCGATGACCTGGGCCTGTGACCCGCTGGCTTGATGGGGTTGCGGAGCCACGTGGCCTGGGATGGCAGCAGCAGCAACAGAACTTCACAGGCCCTCTTCTCACTGATTTTTAAAATGTTTTTATTTTAGGTTTTGTGGAGCTAATTTTTAATTTGTATATCCTAAATATCAAAACTTTATCCGATATGTCATGTGCAAAAGTCTTTTCCCAGTCAGTTAGCTGTTTGCTAGTTTTAGCCTGTGGTTTTATTTTCTCAGCCATATGAATACTTTTTAGTTTGATGTAGTCCCAATTATTTAGATTTGATGCTATCTATAGCTCCTGCCATTGGCATCATATCATCAAAGACTTTTTTGAGGTGTAAGTCTTGGAATATTTTGCCTATGTTTTCCTCAATGATTTTTATGGCTTTGGGTCTAATTTCAAGGTCTATATCCAGTTTGAATTGACTTTTATGTAAGGTGTGAGGTATGGATCAATCTTTAATTTCTTATATTTGGTTATCTATTTGTTGAAGGGACTATTTGTGTTCCATTTCAAATTTTGGCCCCTTTATAAAATATTAGTTGACCACATATTTGGGGTTATTTATTCTATTCAATAAAATATTTGGATATTTTATTTGAAAAGTTGGTCTGAGACTCTGTCTTTGTTCCAGTACTATGCTGTTTTGATCACAATTGCTTTGTATTAAAGCTTCAAGTTAGGTAAAGTGATGACACCTAGTTTCTTGTTTTTAATATGGATTTGGTTAACCTGGGTTTTTTGGGATTTTACACAAATTTTATAATTGATTGTTTGAAGTCCTTCAAAATGATGTGTGAATTTGAATAGGCATTGCATTGAATCTATATAGTAGTTTAGGTAACATGGTCATTTTGATTACATTGATTCTTCCAGCCGAAGAGCATGCAATGCTCCTCCAATTCCTTAGGTCCTCTTCAATCTTTTCTGAAGTGTTTTGAAATTTTCATGGTATAGGTCTTTCAACTCTTGTTCGGTTAATTCCTAGGTACTTGATAGTTTTAAATACTATGTTAAATGGTATGGACTCTAATCTCTTTTTCTCCTGTTTCGTTATTTGTATAAAGGAATGTAACTGTCTTTTGTGTATTGATTTTGTAGCCATTTTGTTGTACTGGATTATTGTTTCTAGGATATTTTTCCTGTAGACTTTTTAGGGTTTCTGAAGTATATCATCATATTACCTGCAAAACGAGATAGTTTGACTTCCTCTTTCCTTATTTGAATTTCATTAATTGACTTCTCTTGTCTTATTGCTATTGCTAAGACTTCTAATACTATGTTAAATAAAGGTGAAGACAGTGGACAACCTTACCTCATGCCTAGCCTTAATGGAAATACTCTCAGTTTTTCACTATTAAGGATGTTAGCTGAGGGATTCAAATAAATAGCTGTAACTCTCTTGAGGAAGGTTCCGTCCTCCCCTATTTTTCTGAGTGTTTTCATAATGAATGGGTGTTGGATTTTGTCAGATGCCTTCTCTGTGTTGATTGATATAATCATGTGGTTTTTGTCTTTCTTTTTGTTGATATGGTGTATGATGTTGATAATTTGCATATGTTGAACCAAACTTGCATCCCTCGGATGAAACCCACATGGTCATGTTGTATAATCTTTCTGATGTGTTGTTTGATTCAGTTTGCTAAGATTTATAACAAATTTTTGCATCCATGTTCATTAGTGAGATTGGCCTGTATTTTTTCTTAGAAGTTTGCTTGTCAGTTTTGGAAATGAGCATAATATTAGTTTCATAATAGGAATAAGGGTAGATTGCTTTCTTTACATTGTTTTGGAAGAGCCTAAAGATTAATGGTAGTAATTCTCTGAATGTGTGTTAGAATTCACTTTTAAAACTGTATGGTCCTAAACTTTTATTCTTGTGAAGTTTCTTAATTACTTTTTCCATTTCCTTACTTATTAAATCCAATGAGATGATATTTTTTCTAAGAATCTGTCCATTTCTTCTCTATTCTATAATTTAACTGAGTATAGTTGTCCATAAGCCCTCATTATGTACTGTAATTCTTGAGGTCTTGTTGTATTCTCTACCCTTTCATTTTTGATCCTATTTCTTTGAGTATTTTTCCTTTTTTTCCTGTGAGTCTTGCTTGCAGTTTGTTTATGTGCACTTGAGAAAAATGTGTATTCCACTTTCTGAGGAAGGATGGCACTGTATAAGTCCATTAGTTCTAGTTTTTCTAATTTCACATTTAGGTGCTCATGTATTTGCTAGAGTTCTGCCTAATGGATCTGTCTAATATCGATGATGGTGTATTGAATTGGTAATGATGGTATGTTAAAATCTCCCACTAGTATCATATTTCTGTCTATATATTTCTCTAAATTTGTGAGAAAAAGCCTTACATATTTTCAGCATCACATTTGGTGCATAAATGTGGATCAGAATTAGTACTTCTTGGTTAAATGGTTTATTGATTACTTAGTGTTCATTTTTGTCTCTAAGTATTTTAATGTTGAATGCAATTTGGTCTGATTAAAGTATGGATGTCCAACTTTTTGTTTTCCAGTGGCATGTGTAATTAATTTCCATCCTTTTACTGTAAGCCAGTTTCCATCCTGAACTTCTAAGTGTGTTCCTGCAGGCAACAGATATCTGGATTATCCTTTAATGAGAGTTTAGTCCATTAATATTTAAGTAACTTATTGACAGAGAGGGTTTTTTGTACTGTTATATTATGCAGAGTTGTTACAATTGGGTGTTTGGTTTGTACAATATATCTCTGAGTAGTTCATTTACAGTTGGTTTGGTTATGGGGGCCAGAGAGATAGCATTGAGGTAGGGCATTATCCTTGCATGCAGCAGGATGGTGGATCGCACCCTGGCATCCCATATGGTTCCCAAGCCTGCCAGGCCAATTTCTGAACATAGAGCCAGTAGCAACCCCTGAGCACTGCAGGTGTGACCCAAAATCCAAAAATAAATAAATAAATTTTTTTAAAAAGTTTGTTTAGTAAGCACAAATCTTACTATTTCTTATCTCTCCGGGCCCTCAAGACATTATTTTTAATATAAAATCTTTACTTAAGAATAATGATTACTAGCATGATTGTAGTTGAGTTTCATTCATAAACAGAACACCTCCCTTCACCAGTGAAACATTTCCACTACCAATGCCCCTCTCCCTCCTTCCTCACCTCTGCCTGTATATGAGACAGGCATTCTAATTCTCTCACTCATTAACATGTCATGATATTTGTTAATGTAGTTATTTCCCTAACTGCACCACTCTTTGAGCTTCATATAATGAGCCAGTCGTTCAGGTCCTCATCTCTATTGACTCTGGGCATCATTACAATCATATCTTTGATTTTTCTTTAAACCCATAGATGAGTGAGATTATTCTGTGTCTACCTCTCTTCCTTTAACTTATTCGACTCAATATAGTAGATTCCATATACTTCCATATATAGGAAAATTTCATTATTCATCTCTTCTGATGGCTTTGTAATATTTCTTTTTGTATATGTACCAGTTTCTTTAGCCATTCACCTGTTGAGGCTATTTCTAGAATCTGGCTATTGTAAATAGTGCTGCAATGAATATAGATATGAGGATGGCATTTTTAAATTATATTTTTGTGTTCAGCAACCTGTGGCTTCATTCTCATGTGGCTCCTTTGAAGCTTTGCCACAGCTCCAACAGAAGGGTCAATAGCAAGGGTCAAATAGCAAGTGAAAGAGAGTGCTTGCAGTATGACTGTTACTGGAAGTTGGGCCAGTACAGTGAGTGGAGAACAAGAGTCTCAAAGAGAAAAAAAAAGCAACCAGGTAAAAAAAATTAACAGATACTAATTTTTGTTGTTGGCTAATCATGGGAGACAGGTCCTTTTGTAAGGTGACATTGTAGGAAAGTTGTGGCTATTATGAAAAAAAATATATATATATATGAAAAAAAAATTGTTTTTTTGTTTTTTGTTTTTTTTTTGGCCACACCCGGCAGTGCTCAGGGGTTACTCCTGGCTGTCTGCTCAGAAATAGCTCCTGGCAGGTACAGGGGACCATATGGAACACCGGGATTCGACCCAACCACCTTTGGTCCTGGATTGGTTGCTTGCAAGGCAAACGCCATTGTGCTATCTCTCCGGGCCCTATATGAAAATTTTTAAATAAATAAATTAAATTATTTACATTTTATATTCATATAAGTATGTGAACAGATCTTCAACTTTAACTATATTAAAAACAAACATTGATCACGTTTCACAGATGATAGCTTATAAGCCTGTGTGTAAATCAAGGTAACGTGTTACAGCCCTGATGTGCAGACCCTGTGCACTGAGGTTCAAAGCAAAAATCTTAATAAACAGGTAAATTATATATTATAATTAGCTATTAATTTGTACAAATATATTTTACATTGTTAGGTGAAAAAGTTCTTTCTTCTTCAATTTAACAGCTAACTTCAAGATCCTGTATATAGCATTAAGATGAAAAACAATCTATGCAGTAGTGTATTTGTTTTAAATGTTGCAATGGTTTTGCAGGTCCCAGGGTTTTTGCCTTCAGAAAGGAGTCCAAGTGACTCTTTATGTCTTAAATGTTGCAGACCCCTGTAGGATATATCCCTTGGAGTGTTATAGCTGGATCATATGGGAGCTCAATTTCCAGTTTTTTGAAGCATCTCCATGTTGTTTTTCATAAAGGTGGACTAGACAGAATTCCCACTGGCAGAGAATGAGAGTTCATTTCTCCATATTCTCTGCCAGCACTGATTGCTCTTGTTCTTTGTGATGTGTACCAGTCTCTATAGTGTGAGATGGTGCTTCATTGTTGTTTTGATTCTCATATCCCTGTCATTAGTGATGTGGAGCATTTTTTTCATGTGTCTTTTGGCCATTTGTATTTCTTCTTTGAAGAAGTTTCTGTTCATTTTTCCTCCATTTTTATGATGGGGTCAGATATTTTTTCTTATTAAGTTCTGTCAGTGCCTTGTATATTTTCAATATTAGCCCCTTATTGGGGTATTGGGTGAGCAGCTTCTTACATTCTGTGGTTGGCTTTTGTATCTTAGGCACTATTTCCCTTGAGGTGCAGAAGCTTCATAGCTTAATATATTCCTATAAGTTTATCTCTGCTTCCATTTGTTTTGAGAGTGCTGTTTCCTCCTTGAAGATGCTTTTAGTCTCAATGTCATAAAGTGTTTTACCTACATGTTGTTCTATATACATTATGGTTTCAGGCCTGGTATCAAGGTCTTTAATCCATTTGGATTTGACTTTTGTTCATGGTGTTAGATGAGGGTCTGAATTTGCTTTTTGCAAGTGGCTAACCAGTTGTGCCAACACCACTTGTTGAAGAGTCTTTTTCTCTTCCATTTTAAATTTATTGCCCCTTTATCAAAAAGTAATTGATTGTATGTCTCTCTGAATATACAAGTCTATTCTACTGATCTGAAGATTTGTCTTTATTTCAATACCATGCTGTTCTAAATACTATTGCTTTGTAATACAATTTAAAAATGGGAAAAGTAATGCTTCTCATATTTCTTTTCCCAAGGATTGCTTTAGATATTCGTGTTTCTTGTTTCAAATGAATTTCAGCAGTGTTTGATTCACTTCTTCTAAGAATGTCAAGGGTATCTTCAGATGGATTACGTTAAATCTGTACAATACTTTGGAGAGTAATTACATTTTAATAATATTAATTCTGCCAATCCATGAGCAGGATGTGTGTCTCCATTTCCTTCTGTACTCTCATTTCTTGAAGCAGGGTTTTGTAGCGGTTTTTTTTTTTTTTTTTTTTTTTTTTTTTTTTTTTTTTTGTATAGGTCCTTCAGCTGTTTAGTTAAGTTGACTCCAAGATATTTGAATTTGTGGGGAACTAATGTGAATGGGATTTTTTTTCTTTAGGTTCATTTCTTCTCTGTCATTATTGGTTTGCAAGATGGCCATTGATATTTGCATGTTAATTTTGTAGCCTACACTTAGCTATATGAATATATTGTTTGTAGAAGCTTTTTGGTAGTCTTTAGGGTTTTCTAATATAGCCATCTGCTAATAGTGAGAGCTTGATTTTTTCCTTTACTATCTGGATGCCCTTGATATTTTTTTGCCTAATAGCTATGGCAAAAACTTATTTTTAAAAAATTTATTATTATCTTTATTTAAACACCATGAATACAACTATGATTGTAGTTGGGTTTCAGTCATGAAAAGGGCACCACCCTTCACCATTGCAACATTCCCATCAGCAATAACCCAAATCTCCCTCCTCCCCACCCCTACCTCACCTGTATTTTAGACCGGTTTTTTAATTCCCTCATTCATTCACATTGTTAAGATAGTTCTCAATATACTTATTTCTCTAACTGCACTCATCACTCTTTGCAATGAGCTTCATGTCTTGAACTGGACCTTCCTGCCCTCCTCTCCTTTATCTCTGAGAATTATTGCAAAACTGTCTTTTATTTTTCTTAAAACCCATAGATGAGTGAGACTATTCTGCATCTATCTCTCTCCCTCTGACTTATTTTACTCAGCATAATAAATTCCATGTACAACCATGTATAGGAAAAAGTCATGACTTCATTTTCTGATGGCTGTGTAATATTCCATTGTGTGTATGTACCACAATTTCTTTAGCCATTCATCTTTTGAAAGGCATCTTGGTTGTTTCCAGAGTCTGGGTATTGTAAATAGTGCAGTAATAAATTTAGATGTGAGGATAAAAATTTTGTATTGTATTTTTGTGTTCCTAGGGTATATCCCTAGGAGCGGTATAGCTAGATCATATGGGAGCTCAATTTCCAGTTTTGAAAACTTTCCATAAAGTTCGGACTAGACAGCATTCCCACCAGCAGTAAGAGTTCCTTTCTCTCTAAATCCCTGCCAGCACAACTTGTTCTGTTTCTTTGTGATGTGCACCAATCTCTGTGGATAAGTTGGTACCTCATAGTTGTTTTGATTTAAATCTCCCTGATGATTAGTGATGTGAAGCATTTTTTCATGTGCCTTTGGCCATTTGTATTTCTTTTTTGTACAAAGTGTTTGTTCATTTCTTCTCCCCATTTTTTGATGGGATTAGATGTTTTCTTTTCTTGTAAATTTCCATAAGTGACTTGTATATTTTGGATATTATCTCCTCATCAGATGGGTATTGGGTGAATAGTTTCTCCCATTCAGTGTGTAGCTCTTGTATCCTGGGCACTATTTCCTTTGAGGTGCAGAAAATTCTCGGCTTAATAGATTCGCATCTGTTAATCTCTGCTTTCACTTGTTTGGAAAGTGCAGTTTCCTTCTTGAAGATGCCTTTAGTCTTTAGAGTGTTGTTCTATATATCTTATGGTATCAGGTCTCATATCAAAATATTTAGTCCATTTGTATTTTGCCTTCATACATGATGTTATCTGGGGGATCTATGTTCAATTTTTTTTCAAGTGGCTAGCCAGTTGTGTCAACACCACTTGTTGAAGAGGTTTTCCGTGCTCCATTTAGGATTTTTGCTCCTTTGTCAAAAATTAGATGATTGTCTGGGAAAGGTTTTCTGATTACTCAAGCCTATTCCACTGTTCTGAAGATCTGTCTTTATTCCAATACCATCTGTTTTTGATAACCATTGCTTTGTAATACCGTTTAAAGTTGAGGAAAGTAATGCCTCCCATTTTCTTTTTTCCAAAGATTGTTTTGGCTATTTGAGGGTGTTTTTTTTTTTCCAAATTAATTTCAAAAGTGTTTTATTTGCTTTGAAGAATATCATGGGTATCTTTAGAGGGATCACATTAAATATGTACAATGCTTTGGGGAGTATTGCAAATTTAATGATGTTAATCCTGCCAATCCATGAAAAAGGTATGTGCCTACATTTTCAAGTGCCCTCTCTTATTTCTTGGAGCAGGGCTTTATAGTTTTCTTTGAATAGGTTCTTCATGTCTTTGGTCAAGTTGACTCCAAGATATTGAGTTTGTGTGGCACTAATGTGAATGAGGTTGTTTTCTTAATGTCAATTTCATCTCTATTATTATTGGTATATAAAAAGGCCATTAATTTCTGTGTGATATTTTTGTAGCCATCTACATTGCTATATGAATTTATTGTTTCTAGAAGCTTTTTGGTAGAGTCTTTAGGGTTTTCTAAGTATAGTATTATGTCATCTGCAAACAGTAAGAGCTTGACTTCTTCCTTTCCTATCTGGATGCCCTTGAAAATCTTTTTTTTGCCTAATCACTATAGCAAGTACTTCCAGTACTATGTTGAAGAAGAGTGGTGAGAACGACAGCCTTGTCTTATGCCACAATTTACAGGGAAGGCTTTTAGTTTTTCTCCATTGAGGATAATATTTGACATTAGCTTGTGGTAGATGGACTTGAATATAGTGAGAAAGGTTGCTTTCATTCCCATATTGCTGAGAGTTTTGATCAAGAATGGGTGTTGGACCTTATCAAATGCTTTCTCTGTCTATTGATATGAACATGTGATTTTTATTTTTTTGTTTCGATGTTATTTATTATGTTGACAGATTTACAAATGTTAAATCATCCTTGCATTCTTGGGATGAAACCTACTTGGTTTCAATGATCTTCTTAATAAGGCATTAGATATTATTTGCCAAGATTTTGTTCATAATGTTTGCATCTTTGTTCATTAGGGATATTGATCTGTAATTTTCTTTTTTGGCAGCATCTCTTTCTGGTTTTTGTATCAAGGTTGTGTTGGCTTCATAAAAGCTGTTTGGAAGTGTTCCCATTTATTCAATTTCATGAAAGTGTATTGTTAGGATTGGTAGTATATTCTCTTGAAAGGTTTGAAAGAATTCAGTAGTAAATCTATATGGGCCTGGGCCTTCCTTTTTGGGAACACATTTGATATAAGTGTCCAAGAATTCATCCATTTCTTTCAGGTTCTCATGTTTAATAGCATAGAGTTTCTCAAAATAGTCTCTAATTACCCTTTGATTCTTTGCAATATCTGTAGTGATACCCCCCCTTTCATTTCTAATATGGGTGATCAAGTTTCTCTCTCTCTCTTTGTGAGTTTTGCCAATGGTCTATCTTGTTTATTTAAAAAAAAAACCAACTTTTACTTTTGTTGACCTTTCAGATTGATTTTTGGATTTCCACTTTATTGACTTCTGCTCTCAGCTTATTTATTTCTGTCTCCCTATATTTGGTTCCTTTTGTTGATCATATTCTAATTTTATAAGCTGTGTCATTAAGCTGTTCATGTATGCCTCTTATTTCCTGATGTGTGCTTACAAAGCTATAAATTTTTCTCTCAGGACAGCTTTTGCTGTGTCCCATAGATTCTGGTAGTTTTTGTCTTTATTGACATTTGTTTCCAGGAAAGATTTGATTTCCTCTTTGATTTCATCTCGGATCCACTGGTTGTTCAGTAGCAGGCTGTTTAATTTCCAGTTGTTAAAGTATTTCTTCTGTGCCCCTTTGTAGTTCACATTTAATTTCAGAGCCTTGTGGTCAGCAGAGGTAGACTGCAAAATTTCTATCCTCTTGATTTTATGGAGGTATGTTTTATATGCCAGCATGTGGTCTATTCTGGAGATACATTGGAGAATAATGTGTATCCAGGTTTTTGGGTATGGAGTGTCCTATATATATCTACTAGTCCTCTTTCTTACATTTCTCTTTTTAGGGCTAGTATATTTTTGTAGGGTTTCAGTCTGGTTGATCTATCAAGTGTTGAAAGGGCCGTGTTGAGGTCTCCCACAATTATTGTGTTATTATTGATATCTTCTTTCTAATTTGTCAATAATTGTATTAGATAATTTGCTGGTCTCTCATTGGAAGCATATATGTTTAGCAGTCTGATTTCTTCCTGTTGCACATATCCTTTGATTATTAAGAAGTGTCCATCTTTGTCCCTTAGAACTTTTCTGAGTCTAAAATTGATATCATTAGATATTAATATGGCCACCCCAGCTTTTTAAAGGGTGTTGTTTGCTTGGACGACTTTCCTCCATCTTTGATTTTGTGTCTATGTTTGTTCTGTCTATTTAGTCTTGGCACCCTCCATTATTTTCCCCTCAAGTTATGAGGCATAACAAGATGGTTCAACTTATGTGGTTCTGATTGAAGAAAAAAATGGGCAATAATCAAACAAGCAGAAAATGGGAGGAGTCCTTCTATATCATCAGGACTTTTTAGAGTGTGTGCAGGTACCCTTCAGTCATATCCTCCTTCTTCTAGGAGGCCAGCCAGCTGAACACATGCGCCTAAACTAATAGTAATAGTATCAGCAATAGTGCTTTGAATTCCTGGATAACTTTATTTCTTTGATGCTGTCATCTCTATAAGAACAACTCAATTTAACAGAATGGGCAGCTATCAACAAGAGCTTATTAAACTTTCTACCATTGCATTAATGGTTTCATTGGAGATACAAAATTTTCATAAATGTGTTTGCTACTTTATCTTGTCCTTCATTCCCTTCTTGCTCCTTTCTCTTTCTTTTTATCTTTCTCTTTCTTTCCTTCATTCCTTCCTTCTTTCTTTTTTCTTTTCTTCCTTCCTTTTTTCTTTCGTTCTCATTTTCTTTTTCTTTATTTTGTTTTTTTCTTTCTTGTTTTTTTCTTCTTTTTCTTTCTTCTCTTTTTTTTATTCTTTGTTTTTTATTCTATTTTTCAATAATTTTGCTTTAACGTCCCTGAAAACAAATGTATTATGATCAAATATGTCAACTATATTTAAATAAATAAATTTAAAATAAAATAAAATGGTACTGGGTCTTCAACTGTGACTAATGGAAGGCCCCTTTTACTGTAAGGTTTTTATAGAGTTGCCATGAATATTGTCTCTACCTGATATGTGCGGTATTAAATGTTTGTCTTTCTATTTTATCCCAGTTTCTAAATAACTGTTTGATTGGATTCAACAATCCAAATGAAGGAATTCAATTGAGCATCTGAAATGGTTTATATGGAATGTACATAAGGAAACCTCTTCCTAGTCCTCACTGTCTACTCTTCACATCTGCTCCCCTAGCCTGTGGAAAGACATCCTGATGGGACAACATACTTCTTTCTGGGAGGCAGAAGGCCTGGACTTTGGGATTGTCCTGGACAGTTCACATTCTATGGGTTCAAGAGGATACCAATGAAATTTAAATCAAAACACGGATCTCTGGCAGTATTGGATCTACCTGTACCCCTCTCAACCATAAAGTTAGATTCTTCAGAAAATCAACTTTAAGAATGATTCAGAGTATCTTAGAATCTTCACTGGATTAAGAGATTTGGGTATCCTTTTTGTAGGCCATGGGTGTCCCAACTGCAAACTGAGGAGGATAGTTTACTGTTCTTGTTATTACATATGCCAGAGAACTGGAGTCATGCAGGGGTATCTCATGATAGCCAAAGATGTAACAGATGTTACAGAATGTCAGATGCACTAATATTTTATGGAGCCATCTCCATTAAAATTGTTTTCATCTATCCATTAGTTTTATTTTGACCTTAGAAAACAGAAACTACAAGTTAAAATTGATACAAAGCAGTGACAGTTTGTATTAGTTATCTAAAACAATATTTATTTTGCACAAAATATTTGAACAATTTTGAGTATTCCTGAGTAGGGAAGCAGCTCTGTAATAGAGCAAATATTTTGCACATATAAGGCATATATAAAATGTTATATATATATATTTGATTCCAATCACTAGAAAGTGGAAAATAAAGAAAAATAAGAATGAGATTATTATTTGAAGGTATGTGACAAATATTAATCTGTTGCATTGTTGACATAAATTGAACACAGATTACCAAATGTTTGCTGTACCAACATATTTTGCTCAAGTATATGAAGTAAATTGTATACAACATATATTTATGAACTGAGGAATATGCTATTAGCTTATATAAGCATGTAATAGTTCATTGTATTCATTCATCTTGATACTTTTCTACCTTTAATAACCTAAATGAACTATTTTTATAAAAGCTTTTGAAAATTGTCATTGAGTTGCCAAAAAAGAGAACATATTACATGATTGTTTTTAGTTTCCTTTGCAACAATAAATTGTGTACCTAACTAGGCCCATGGGTTTTCTTTCTGCCTTTTGCCTGCTTTTTACTGGAAGGTTCAGGAAATCTTCATTTGATGGCAAATATAAAAAATAGGGGCCGGAGAGATAGCATAGAGGTGTTTGCCTTGCAAGCAGCTGATCCAGGACCTAAGGTGGTTGGTTCGAATCCTGGCATCCCATATGGTTCCCCATGCCAGCCAGGAGCTAATTCTGAGCAGATAGCCAGGAGTAACCCCAAAGCACCGCCGGGTGTGGCCCAAAAACCAAAATAAATACATACATAAATTGAGAAATTTTGAGAAAACCCATATCTGGCCTTTATCTCCAAAACTAAAAATAGAATTCTAGAATTTACATTAGACCACTGTGAATTGCCATGAGAAAATGAAGGATAAGGGCTGAAGAGGGGGGAAACCATCTGTGAGGCTTTGGTAGCAGAAAAGTTTGAACTCAGGCAGGGCTGCTGAGGACAAAGATCAGGACCAAGTAACCAGGGCTTGGAACCTCCCACTGCAGAGACACATTGATGAAATAACGAGTGAGCAGAAAACATAGAGTTGTCCCCTGCCATCTGTCCTTTGTGACGCTGAGTAGGCTCACAGGCTCAATTTCAAGTCTGTGCAGGGAGAGAATGAACCTGAGCAGGACTCACAATGCCCTAAATCAGGTTCTTTGTGTTATCACCTCTGGAAATCCAATTCTTCCAAGCAGGCACCTTTCTTAACAGGAAGACCCCCAGAGTTGTCTAAAGATCTGGCTTGTCAATGCAGGAGCTGAGGTGTAAATCCCTGTTCTTTTTATTTATTTATTTATTTATTTATTTTTATTTTTATTTATTTTTTTTAGGTTCTCCCTGCAGTCCCGCACCTCCTTCAGGAAGGGGTGGTCAGCTGTCAGCTTCAAGTTTAAGAGTCAGCTCTCTGGCAAGCCAGACATCTGGGGTACACAGCATCAGCATGGCATGTGCCACACCCCAGTGTCATTAGGGCAGCTTTCCTGAGGGCAGTCTGTGAACTGTGGGTGGCCAATTTACACTTCCTCTGACACTATTCTGTATAAAAATGGGATCCCCTCACCTCCCCCCCAAGGTTCTAAGGGACAGTTAAACCACTCCAGGTGGCAGTTGCTCTGGATGGCTGGAGTCATCTTGGAGATTGGCCCTGAGATAATTATTTGGATCCTGTTTAATCTGACTGGTTCTTTGAGGCAGGTGAGACAATGTCCTCATGACCTGTGAAGTTCAGTGTCCCTGTTCCACCCATTGTTTTTGGTCACTTTGCATGACCTGGTTGGGGTGAAGGGGTATTGTCTTCTCCAATGATTTTTCTAGTCTAGAGCAAGTCTTCTGATGTTCTTGTCTTCTCTTTGCATTTTAAGTAATATATTTAAATAGTAGCATTTCTCCTTTCCTTTTCAATCAGACCCCAAATTTTCATATAGTTTTTTTTTAATGTAAAGACAGCTGTGAAAAATGCTATCAGAGGGAAGGCAAATCAGGTTTCAGCAAGTGAACATTTGTGGGGAACTGAGACCTAGTAAGTCTCTAGCACATGCCTGAGGCCTAACAGTCTTTAGCAGTCTCTCAAGAGGCCTGAACAAGGATGCAGCCTGCCTTTACTAAGGTTTATCTGAAAGGCTACTTGAGGCATTGTAACAAGCCAAAGGGAACACTGAGGCCAGTAACCTTGAGAGAAAAACATATTTTGACAAGGTATAGTCTAGACACATCCAAGCCAAAGAGAAAACTGACCCAATCTTGGGAGAAAAACATATTTTAGACAGAACATATTCTAGACACACCCACTGGGTTGGGTGAAGCAATATTTGTTATCTGTGTAGCCAGGTGCGAGGGGGAGTGATGTTAGGGGATCATTGCTTATTATGTAGCTAGATGACTTGAGGAATCTTAAGGAAATATCTTATGCTACTATCTGTGTAACCACAAGCTTTGAGAAGTAGATCAAACAAAGTTGTGCTCTACACTTTTTTACTGCTCTTTGTTTGCCCCCCCCCACCATAAATTATATATAATGATCTGTCCTCTTTACAATAAACGGAAGCTAGTTGATTCTCACTAGTTTTTCCATTTTCTTTGTCTGTGTGTATTCTTTGCTTATATGTTCTAAACCCATGTTCCCTCCAAGAAATTAACCCACGTTTGTGGTTTTCCTGCAGGGGCAAGGGAGTCCACAAACGTTCTCTTGGGTTAAAATTTATTATAATATCAAGTGCAATCTTATAACTATTTTAATATCAAGTGCAATTTAATTTACACATTCTCTTTATTAACCAGACCTAGATCTATATCATTAGGCCCTATATCACTAGGCCCTTGTTTTACATTTCTCTTGAAATTTTTAACTAGACTGTAGAATTTTGATTTTAGCAAACTTATGCCAAAAGAAGCTAACTCTGCTCAATGTTTACTTGTGTTACAATGTTTGCTCATGTGTGTGTTTTCATGGGCATTGCATGCACACAGGAACACAGGCTTCTAAATATTATAGGGACTTAGAGATCCTCTCTCATGTCTATTTAGGTCTTGTAGAAAACTAGGCTTAATTATACCTTTTGTCCCAGGGAACCCAATGAATTAAAGATTTATCAGGAGCCTAATTTGTTCAAAACTCTGAACTTGGTCCACTCGTTGGAAATTCTGAGGGTGTGAAGAAGACAGGAGAAAGGTCCATCTTCTTGTGTAGCAAACCCACAGGATTTCCTTGCAGGAGGAGGAAACAATTCATGGCTACGCTGAAGGGATGAGGGACAATCATGTTTCTGAGTAACCCTGCATAAGGGCAGACAATTCCTGGGCCTTTCCTGACTGTACAGCAGCTTATCCTACACTCTTCATGGTCTGTTCCACCATCCCAGAGTCTGCTGTGGCAATTCCTCTTCCACAGAAAGTCTCTGTAAAAATGGGCGAATGTCTAGTGTCAGTTCACTGTCAGAATACAAATTTCAGGGATAAGGGCAGGAGCCCCAGAAGACAGGGATTATAAATATGGTTTTAAAAAATCCATATATTCTTTGTTTATACCATTAGGAACTTTGTTTTCTATCTGTATTGACACTGACTTGTATCTGACTCACATTTTGCCCCTATATCATGACATAGGGAGTTTGTCCTTGATCTGAGGACAAAGAGTTTTCTCAAGATTTTATTGATTTCTCTTTGCTTTCGATAACTACTCTCTGAAGTAATAGTTCTCACGTATATTTTTTACCATAACTCAATACAAAAAAGCCATATTTATTATCTTACATACGTTGCATATTATTCACATTTTGTTTAAACTAAAGTTTTTTCCAAGTGTTACTTACCATTATTGTATTCAATGGTCTAACATATTTTACCTTGTAATTTAAAAAATGTAATCATTATGAATTGAATTTATAAGATATAATGGATTTTAAATCCAGGCCATGCTTCCTTCCTTCCTTCTTTCCTTCCTTCCTTCCTTCCTTCCTTCCTTCCTTCCTTCCTTCCTTCCTTCCTTCCTTCCTTCCTTCCTTCCTTCCTTCCTTCCTTCCTTCCTTCCTTCCTTCCTTCTTTCCTTCCTTCCTCCATCCCTTCTTTCCTTCCTCTGTTCCTTTCTACCTCTATCCCTTCCTCCCTCCCTCCCTCCTTCCCTCACTTCTTCCCTATCTTCCTTCCTTTCTTTCTTCCTCCTTTCCTCTTTTTCTTTCTTTCCTTTTTATTTCTCTCTTTTCTTTCTTTTTTGTTGCTACTTTTATTTTTTTTTTAATTTTTTGAGTCAAACTCGGAGGCACTCAAGTTAGTCTTGGACCTGCACTCAGAAATCACTCCTGGCTGGCTCAGAAATTGCCAGAAATTGAACTGGGGTCTGTCCATGGTTGTCTGCATGCAAGTCCTACCACTGTGCTATCACTCTGGCCCCTATTTTGTATTGTTTTTTAAGCTGTGGCAATTTATAAATGTCTCCAGATGTTTAGAAACTCTGGCTTTGAATTTTATAGCTCTCTTGGCCCCATTTGAACCTGGACCCAAATTTTCTACTTCATTTGCACAAAGAAGCTGCTGACTCTTAGCCTCTTAGCCTCTCCACTCCTGTAATTTAGTCTTAGATCAATAGGTAGAGGGCACATGTGTGATATATCTGCAACATTCTGTCACTCCAGTGATCCTATGGGCATCTATTATGCATAAGGTTTGCAGGCACAATTGGAGAGACAGACACCATCTCTCTTCATGTGCAGACAGGGATGTTAGCACTCCTTGAGATTGCATAGAAGGTCACATCCCTAACAAAATCACAGTGGCAGGTGGCACTATTTTTCTCCTATCATAGGGCACCTCCACTCTATCTGTGACAATATTTCTCTAGCTTATATAGATGAGGATACTGAGACTCAGTTAAGAACCCTCCCTCTGCTCTCGTCAAACTGCCATCCTTACTTAGTTCCTAAGGTGTTTAGTTATGAGCTGCTTCCAGTAGCCTGACCTCTGTCTAGCAATCTCTATGCACCCATCATCCTGGAAGGTCATATGCATAGGTGAGTGGGGCTGGGATTTATGTTTGTTTTGGTGCTATATCTTGCAGTGCTTAAGTTTTATGCCTTGTGGTGTTCAGGGACCGTATTTTGTACCATAGACTGAACTCATGCTGGTAGCTAACAAGCAAGAAGCTTAACTCCTATACTAATTTAATACCTGTATTAATTTCTTTGGCCTTGGTACTAGGCTTATTGTCTAGAACACGCTACCCATCATTACTTCAGCTATCTCAAATTTTAACTTAAATGGCCTATTTATCTTTCACAGTTGAGCACTGCTAAAAGTGAACACAGTAAGACGTTGACGGTTGTGCTGTGGGAACACAAAGGAAGTTGAAGAGGAAGGAAGGAGGACACTGACCTTGGACAAGATTGCGGAGGCCCATGGGGCTGCAACTGTGCCTGGGGTTGATGTTGCTGCTGGGCTGGGGTAAGTGTACCTCAGAGGCTGAGAAGAGCCATCCCTCCTGATGGCCAGGATGTGGCCTAGGTGACTCCCTGGGGAGATAAGGACAACATGCTCAGTTGAGCCCTAGAAAGGCAGAAGTGCTGCTCACTGAGCACAGAGGATGTTAGCCTCGGTGCAAAGAACAGAAGCAAAAGTAAGGATAGTGTAGGGGCAAAAAAAATGGCCTTTCATTGTTGCTGTGTGACACGGGACAACTTCTACCCCATGATTTTTCTTTTAAAATAACACGAAGTCAACTATGATGATTGCTAAATCTGTGATTGCTGCTGCTCTTACTAAATTGTATCATATCTTGTCAGTGAGAGGGTGACAAGCTTACTTTGGGTTTTGCTGTCAAAGGTGGGCATGGTCACGATGATTGATTTTATCAAGGGTTTATATTTTACTTTAATTAAATCATCCAGTAATTGTCTTTCACTTATTTTATTTAATATGATCACCTTTAGTTTCATCCAGTTTTGTCCTCAGAGAGGACTTCAATTTCATTTTAATAGTAGAGTTCCTTTAAGTATAGTAATGACAGCATTTATTTACATTAGTTTCTTTGCATCCCAAGCTATGTCCAGGGTTCTCTGGGGCCACTCAAAATATTACTCTCCTATCTGTGCAGTTTGATGCTTGAACCTTTGATGTAGTATTTTTTGGATTCAGTGCTACTAGGTCTACAGGGTCATAACCCATTGGTGTTTGGGGAGGTAGAGAACATCTGAGATTCAACTCTGGACCTTGTGCGGTAAAACCATGAACTCTACACTTCCAACTTATCTCCCTCTCCCCTAACACAGCTGATATGTCCAGTCATCTACAGGCAACTAAGTTGGTTCTATGTGCAGCAATTTATTTATTAGTGACTAGAACTGGTAGCTTGGGGAATGGAATCTACTGATTTTCTCTTTACCTATCTGCATCAGTTAAAGAAGTGCCTTGTAAAATCTAGGACTGATGGACATCTGTGATGAGCACTGTGACAGCCCAGGCCTTATGTCTTTCCAGGCCCACAGGTTGGAGACAATACTCAAACAGTACCTGAGTTCTCCCCAGCGTGGGAAATGATCCCTGTGACATATTTCTTGAAGAGCCTTGGAACCCAATCTGTAAAACAGAAGTGTTCTTTGCAGGAAGGGAAAGTCAAGTCCTAAATTCTCCCCAGATTTCCCTATTTATGACCTTGTTTCCTTGAAAATAATTCAGAAATAGATGAATAGTAAACTAAAAACCATTTTATTTAAAGATTATAAGTAATTTGAGAGTAACACTTTCAAGAGTGAATACAGGTTTCTCCAAAGGGTCTCACAATCCCAGAGTATAGACACAGGAGTAAGTTCTGATTAAGATGGATATGCACAAAAAATGATTTAAAAAGTCACAGTTTAAATTATACTTTTTATACATTTCTTGACATCTATTATTTTTGATGTTAATTTCTTTTTTATCATTTTCTCCTTTACTTCATAACTCGTTATTATATATTTTTTATTATTAGCTTCTTAAGCTGTGTGGTTAGGATATTTAGTTCATCGTTTTCTTTTTTCCTGCTGTAAATCACTATGCTATGAAGTTCACTATTGCTTTTGCTGTGTACCATGGGTTTTTGATAGTTTTTTTCTTCCCTTTTTTTTATGACAAGGAATTTTTTTTTGAGGTTTCTTCTTTAAATCATCAATGTTTTTTTTCCCCAAATGTAAGAGATTTTCTTTGAATTCTTATGTGATTTATTATTTGTGGGTTTAATGTCTTAAGCATGAGTATAAATTCCCTTTATATT